>NC_036256.1:16162093-16179851 GCF_002742605.1 Olea europaea var. sylvestris | reverse complement strand
TACTTACATCATTTTATATGGTTGGATAGTAAGTAATTTAGGTAAAAAAATGTCAACAACATTAATCAAGACATTTGTATTTTGTCGAATTAGTCTTCATTTTTGTTTTCTTCATTAGTATAATTTTATTTGAAAATTGCTTAGCACGTTCTTGTTGACAAATGATGTATGTAGGCTAATATTACATCATTTATGCTTAAACTCTATTGTATGGTTGGATAGCAAAAATATGTAATTTCACAAATGTGAACGTCTTATAAAGTATTTCTATTTTTTGTCTTTCATTTACTTTCGATTAGTCCTGAATTCCAAAAAATTTCAAAGACTAAGTTATGAAATTTCCAATTTTCCTAGCAACAAGAATAAGAGTTTAATCGACTAAATATATGTCTACACCCACAAAATACTAATCAAAGAACAGAATTACTCGCCATATAATTATATTCCTATTATTCTTTCTTTTTATATTATACCAATATATATGTATATGAATTAAAAAACAAGAAGGAAAAATAATTTCAAATTGATATAAAACTTACTTATTACATAGCAATCCTTTTCAACATTGAGGATGTATATCACAATTACAATTACCATCACGATGTACGGGGATTTAAAAAATATTCATTGTAACAAATGTCAGTCACAATTTTCCGTCTATATATCCACATTCTCTCCAAATCAACTGTCTCTAATGGATATTTTAGAAGAAAGCATTCTATGTATTTGAGAACAAAAAGTCTACAGTTTGGCCTACTTACAAATTTTTTTTGTTAGACTAAAGTAATAATGAATATAGAAATCAAAATTAAAAGAAAAATTCAATATAGTAGTAAATAATAAACAATTTAAATGCCTTAAATACTTACCAATTTTTTGCGCAAGGCAAATCAGATATAATCTCCAATTTAAGCCTCTTGTTTTGGTGCTTCCTTAAATCAGGTCTGCTTGAAAAAAATTCAGAACTTGTCAATAATATTTGAAGTATTTCATATAATGTATATGCTTGTTTCCTAATTTCTGTTGGTGTGTGGATGTCATTACTGCAATCATATATCTGAAATTTTCACTGACGAAAATTAACAACAAGATAACAATTATAATCATCTAGACACAAACATGGAATTAATAAATAATTATATGTTATCCATGCACGATTGTGCTCTGGCAGATTGCCACTTATGTAATTTTTTAATATAGTCAAGTCCATTCGACGATCATCTGCACTAGAACTTCCTTCTTTTAAAGTTGCTTGCCACGTCAATTGATGATTGCATTCAGCTTCAAAATTGAAGTCCAAAATTTCATGTTGTTTAGAGAAGAGAGCAGAGCCTTCTTTAATCAATCTCCTTAATAACTTCAACTCCATCTATATAGTCTAATACAATAAATAGATATAAATTATATGTCAAATGTAAATTGAAATTAATTATAATTTGTGACCTTCACTAACTACAATACCGATTAAGGCTGGGCAAATCTCCCAAACCAAAATCGGAACCGAACCGAACCGAACCCGACGGTTCTTGTCAAATTAAATACACAAACGGGTATCTGAATTGAGAACCGACGGGTACGGTTCGATTCTCATCTCTAGACCAAGAACCGAAGAATCAAATAAGAACCGAATTTTTCTAATTTTTTTTTATATTGAATAAATCAAATTATTTTAATTTTAATTTTTTCTAAACAAATTAACAAATTAACGATTTCTAAATCCAAATTTTTGGCCCAATAATTTGTTTCATTTCTAATTTTTTTAATTTTTGGCCCAATTACCCATTTTATTGTTTCATTTCTTAGCCAAACAAGATCAAATCCACTAAATAACCCTAAACACCTACACTAAAGTGCATAACGTTGTCTCGACTCTCGCAGCCTCGCTAATATTTCAAAACCTATACAATTGTCGGCCGACACCGTGACCTCCAATCGAAGCTCCGATCTCCGTCGACCGAAGCGTTGATCGTAGCGATCATTTAAACAAGGTAGTTTACTAGTCTCTGACATTCCAAAATCATTGAATGTATCGTTAGTTGTATTTATATAATGTTGTTATAAATGTTAAAAAATTTAATTATAGTATAGAACCGAACCGAACCAAACTGAACCGAACGGAATCGAACCCGAACGGTTCCATTTACTAGATACCCGAAAAGTTTGGTTCGGTTTGGTTCTCTTTAGAACCGAACCGAACCGACCCGCGCCCACCCCTAATACTGATACCTTTGTCTTCAAGTATATTGTATAGTGTCTCTTCCATACATATTGTCTCCAACATCCCAGTATGCACTGTAGATGATAGTGTATATTAGTGTGGAATAAGTACAATATAACTAATAAATTAGAGTTAGGCTTTTTACTTCGATGCATTCACCACCACCCATTGATGAACTGATAAATACCTCTCCATAGAATAGTCTTCGAGAGGAAAACCTGAAGATTTTATCTTCCTATTATACAACTCTTCTGTGGACATTTCAGTTTGAGGAGTTTGTTAAGATGTACTTTCTTGCCACGAATTTGACTGCTGGAGCCAGGAATATCTTCCTGTAAACAACCAACAATAGCTTCCATATCACTCATTCTATTCAGCATCTGTTCTGTTCTTCAAAGTAAGATGTCATCGAAGTTAAACTACTGTCCACGTAAGATTGCATTTCCTGATGGTGATCTTCTTGCCATTTTTGTTGTTGCTGAAAAAATTCTTTTTGATTATCAACAATTGCTTGATAATTACTTTTTTTGTCTTCTTGATTGTTCAGCCATGTGTTGACCCAAAAAAATCTTGGTAGAAAGCTTGACAATCCATATATGCAAATTGCAACCAGATTGATAAGCAGAGTGCAGCTGTTGATATTGTTCTTCATGCCATTTTTGCTGTTGTTCAAAAATTCCCTTCTGGTTTTCGAGATATTCATCCCGTTGTTTTCTTGATTCTTCCATCATGTGTGCCTTCAAGTCATCATACACACTAAATACATATTGTCTATGTGTAGTGAACATTTCTTCCATCTGTTCTTTTGTGACATAATTATAGTTAGGCTCCACTCCAACTGAAGGGTATGTTCTGGAAGTACCAACATCATCAGCATTAATTGTTTGTTTGTTATGAGGAATTTGTGGTACAATATTGCCAAGCTCCCCACTCGCTATGCTATCTAATATTGCGTGTTTATTGTCCAACGGTAATGATAGAGTTGTGTACCAGAATGTCTGCAATTCTTCTTCTATTAGTTGCAATACTGCAAGCACTCGAATCTATAAACGTAATAACATATTAGAATTCTATACTATAGTATAGTACAATAATTAGATGCATAAATATTCGTATAATTACCATATCTCGTGTGTAGACAAATATTGTTTTACAATTTTTTCTGTCAATATTTGCCTCGACTTCCATTTGTGCATTCTTGAAATTTGTAATGTCTTGTATCTCCATCGTCCAAATTTCTTTCCAATCTTGGAAAATGTTTCATATATCCAAAACTGCAAAATGAAATTAAAGGTAAATATTAAATATATACAACATTAAACTAAATAAAAGATAAAAATTTAGTAAAAATCAAATACTTGAAAAGCAAGAGGATATCCATGTAGCGAATATTTACACTCCCTTTGTTGAGCTTGTTGCATTCTTAGTATTCTTTCAAAGTGTGATTGTTGCAATGAGTTCAACAAAACAAAATATGTCTTTCGACCCCATAGATACAAAAGAAAATCGTCAAACTGCTCAACCATACCCAACATTCTATAATCAATGTGTCTTTCAGTTGGTTTGAGAACACACTTTATCAACATAACCAATCCAAGTTCGAATTTATCTTCTCGATCTTCACATGAATTGAAGGCATCATGGAGCATTCTCATAGAAATCATTTTCACACAATTAAAATACTGGTTTCTAAGTCGAGGATTACTAGAGTCAAGATTAACAGATGTTTCGTGACAAGATAGTCCAGTGATTAAGCAGAATTCTTGCATTCCAAAATGGGCAAGATAGTCATCAAATCTTACCCACACTTCGTTGTTTTTACTGGAATTAACAATCCTCATTACAAATTCATGTATTAACTTGCTACTAAATTATTGATCTTCGTCTCTATACATAAATCCATATAGAAATCCATGAAAATACTGCACATTAATAATGTTTGTTCGTCTGCTTGTAACAATTCTATCAAATCTCTAACATATTGATGATTTGGATATTGACAAACAGTAGCACAGAACCATTGGTCTTGAGACAACACATAATTTAGAGACATCTGCATGAAATCACAAAACTTATTTACAAACAAATATTTGGATTACAAATAAAAATTAAAACATGTCTTACACAAATATTTTCCTCTTTATCCACATAACTAATATAAAGCAATTTACCGCAGCATATATAATTCTAGATAATCACATGAAATTTGGAAGGAATGGTTGATTTTAAAGCGAAATATGTTTTGGGTTGATGACAAAGACATTGAGGAGTATGCATATTTTGGTGATATAGTATCATTTAACATAACATATTTCATGAACAAATTTAAAATTCTGTTTGTCTGCTATATTGAAGTGAACCAACCCTGAAGTACAAATATATCCACAGATTAGAAACCCTAAAGTCTTTCTTTGACAAATATATCCACAGATTAAAAACTCTTTTTTCTACACCATGTTAACACAACAAAAATTTCAAAAATCTGTAGAAAATAAAATTTTCACGTTCATAGAAAAAATTTAACTAAAAAAAATAATAAAGAAAAAATCCTAAAAACTAAATAATTATCTTGTAATTTGTTTTCCTCAGATTTTGGAATGAAATATGAAGAGTGCAACTGTGAAAGAAAACTTTACTAAAGAAAGTAAAGAAAATGAAACAAAAGAAAGAATGACCTCTTTTTGTTTTTTTTTTTCCTCTTTCATTCACGTGAAAGTTTTTCTTTTCAGAAGTTTCACGTGAATTTCTTGACTTTGCCACCATATGAAATAAAGAATTTGCTTGCAATTTTATAAATCATTATTATTTCATTTATTTTTTTACCAACTAAAAGATTTGTTGTTATCTAAAGAATATTTTTAAAAAAATAATTAATAGTAATTAATTCTAATTAATAATTTTAAAAAAAATTTGTGGGACGTGCATGCGGAGTGTCAACCTGTGGAGTGCGGACACTCCGCACAACAGCGTGCGAAGTGTCCTGCACAATTTTCTTTTTTTATTAAGAACACTCCACCATATATATATATATATATTTAAACTAAATAGTAATGATCTTTTTTTTTTTAAAAATCTATAGATTACAAGTTCAAAGAAGGTGATATTGATAATGTCATACCACCCAACTTCATATATATTTAATATTTATTTTGTTTTGAAAAAATAAAAATCTAATTTTTTTTTAAATTCAGTTGGTAAGTGAATTTACGGTGTTTTGCATTCTAGTATTTGTAAGTGCAAAAATCTGTATATACCTTGCAAATACGTAAGGTGAAAATACAGTAAATTGTTTGTAAATACGGTAGGGTGCAAATACGGTAAATTGTAAATAGTAAGGTGCAAATACGGTAATGTACGATAAGTTGTTTGCAAATACGGTGGCAGCATTTACAAATTCTTCACATTACAAATTATTCATATTTACAATAAAAAACTAATCAGGAACTATGGGGATGTAGAAAATATTGATTATAACAAATGTCTATTGCAATCTTTCTTCTATATATACTCATCATGTCTACTTCAACTGTTTCTAATGGATAGTTTAAAACAAAGCATTCTATGTATTTGAGTAAAAATACTGGAGAATTTACCTTCTATCAAAGAATTGTTTTCTATTAGACAAAATAAATAGTAGAAGGGTAAAATTATAAATCAGGAAAGAATAAATATTGTCAATTTAAATGCATTAAATACATACATGTTATTTGCGCAAGGTAGGTAAGGCATAATTTCCAAATTGAGTCTTTTGTTTCTATGCTTCCTTAAATCCGGTCTTCTAGAAGAAAAATTGCTAAAATTCAATGAAATTTGGACTATTTCAACTAATGACTTTATTTGTTCCCTAATTTCTTTTGGTGTATGAGACTCCCTACTACAATCGTATATTTGAACTTTCCATTCTAGAAAATTAACAAGACAGAGATACTAGTTTTTTTCGGGATATGAACACGAAATTAATAAATAGTTGCAAGCTATCCATGAACGCTCAGCTACCGGCAAATCACCATTCATGTATTGCTGCAAAGTCGCAGTTAACAAATCCTTTTGAGAATGACTAAAACATTCTGCCATTACATTATGTTGCCACATCAATTGGGCAGCACATTCATGTTCAAATTTGAAGTCCAAAATTGTATATTCTTTGGAAACGAGACTGCAACCTTCATTGATCAACTCTCTCAATAGCTTTAATTCCATTTTTATATGCTAATACAATAAATAGAAATAAATTAGATATATTGAGCATAATAAAATTAATTGAGCCAGAGTTATAAACTTCACTAACCACAATATTGATATCTTTGGTTGCATCCATTATAATTTTCATTGTATCTCTTCCATATAAGTTGTCACCTCCTACAATCTTCCAATATGCACTATATATATATATATATATATATATATATATATATATATATAATACTATATGATTATTTTTATATGAAGTGACTAATGAAGAAATATATATATATTGTAGTTTAAATTAATACTAAATCAATGTAATACAATTAATAAAATACAATCAAATTTCTTACCTAGATGAATTTCGCGCCGTCCAGTCTCTTATTGTTCTATATCTTTCCATGAGATAGTCTTCTAAAAGATAACTTGAATACTTTATTTTCTTATTTTTCTTTTCTTTTATGGATGTTCCCACCTGTTGAATTTGTTGAAATAGTGCTTTCTGGCCACTACTAGAACCAGGAACATCCTGCAGCTGTGAATAAGCAATAGCTTCCAGTTTTAATTCCAAATCATCTAATCGATTCATCACATTTTCGTTTTTGTCGTCAATGTACGTCGTCATTGAATCAAAAGTACTGTCCATATAAGACTGCATGGAAGCAAAATTGTTCTTCATATAAGATTGCATTCCCAGATACTAATCTTCATGCCATTTTTGTTGTTGTTGAAAAATTTCTTGATACTGCTGTTCATGCCATTTCTATTGTTGAAATATTTCTTTCTGTTGATCAAGAAATGTTTGATAACGAGCATCTTGTTCTTTTGTTTCTTGAGCAGTATGATAGGAATGCATGCCAGATTGGAAGCTCAAATGCTCGTGTTGATCTTCGTACCATTTCTGATGTTGTTCAAACATTTGTCTCTGGTTTTGAAGAGTTTCTGCTTCCTGTCTTCTTGATTCATCAACTATGTCTGTCTTCAGATTATGACATAAGCCAGACATATCTGACACTACATGCTGCCTATACATACTGGACATTTCTTCCATTTTTTCTCTTCTTACATAGTTGAAATCAAGAGAAGAACAACCAAACTCCTGAAGTCCAATTGAAATCTGCGCTGTTGAACTACTAGCAACACCTGTTTGTTACTCGTCCATACGATGTGGAATTTGTTGCTCGTCCATATGTTGTGGAATTTGTTGATGTACATTCTCAAACTCTCTACCAACGATGCCATCTAAAATAGTATGTTGGTTATCAATTGGTAATGATAAAGTCATATACCAAACTTTGTCCAATTCTTCTTCAGTGTGTGCTAACACTGCAAGTATTTCAATCTACAAATATAATACTTTCCTCTCCCATTATTAAATAATTAGATAATTGATAGTTAAATGTATATCTAAAATTATCGTACCTCTTAGGTAGTGAAAAATTGCTTTACTTTTCTCTCACTCAATATTTTTTTGGCTTCCATTTATGCATTCTTGGAGCTTGTAATGTCTTATACATACGTCGTCCAAATTTGTCTCCAATTTCAAGAAATGCTTTGTATATCCAAAACTACAACAGAGAATTCAAAATCAATATTAAATACGTATAAAATCAAAACATAGAGTAAATAAATTTAAAAAAATTACCTGAAAGTCAAGGGGATATCTATGTAGTATATATTTACATTCATTTTGGCCAGATTGTTGTATTCTTTGTATTCTTTCAATATGTGATTGTTGTTCTGTAATCAATATATCTTCCGTTGGTGTCAAAACACATTCTACCAACATCACCAATCCCGATTTTAATTTATTCTCTGGATCTTCACAGAATTGAAATACATCGTAAAACATTCTCACGTTAATTCTTTTTTTGCTTTCAAAATATTGATCTTTAAGTCGAGAATTGTTGGGATCAAAATTAACAGATTCTTCATGATAAGGTAATCCTGTGATTAAACAAAATTCTTGCAAGTCAAAACGAGCAAAATGATTGTCCAACCTCACCCACACCTCATTCCTTTTATCACAGTCAACAAACCTCATTATAAATTCATGTATTAGTGAACTACTGAATTGTTGCTCTTCATCTTTATACATAAATCCATAAAGAAATCCATGAAAACTACTATCGCTAAAGATTAAAAGTGATTGCACATCTACTTAAAGCGATGTTATACAATCTTTTACATATTGGTAATTGGGCTATTGAGTGATAGTACCAGAAAACCATTGCTTTGGTGACAGTATATAATCTAGAGACATCTGCACAAATAATATAAATGAAAAATGTCATAACATATAGCAACATATCTTCGTGATTTCATATAATTATATATTATTTATATCATGTAAGCTGGAAAAAAAATTACTGTCAATACATATCAATCATCAAATTTAATATATATTTCTAATTCTGAGATTTTGTTTTCAATTTATATAAAAAAAATATATTATAATTTAACTTTAAAAAAAGAAACAAAAAAAGAGTAAGTTCCAAGTGCGGGGAGTCCAAATTGGTGCAGGGAGTCCCCACACAGTCGTGCGGGGTCCCCGCATCAATTTCGTGCGGGGACAGTGATTGGTGCAGAAAGTCCCCTCACATTCATACGGGGGTCCCCACACAAATTGGCGAGGGGAGTCCCCGCAGTTGTACGGGGAGTCCCCGCACATTTGTACGGGGTCCCGCACAAATTGGTGCGGGGAGTCTTGTGGGGAGTCCTCGCACGAAATCAGTGCAGGGACTCCCCACACCATCGCGTGTGGGCACTCCGCACATTTTTGTGCGGAGTCCTACACTGCAGCCATCTCCCCCACTTACTTTCCACACCACCAACTTCATTTTCGACACAAACTTCACATTTCTTCCACACATATCAATGATTAAAAATAGTAAGTTATTCATATAAATAACATTATTCATAAAAATCAACTTATCTTAGAATTTGTCTCTTAATTCCAGACTGTAATTAGTTTGAGATTTGAGATGAATGAATTGAAGATGCAGATGAAAAATGAGTTATGAATTTGAGGTGAAGAAATGAAGTAGGTTGGTGAAAAAGTTACTAACATTAATTATATTTGGCATTTAGCATTCTGCAAGATTCTTTCTTTTTTTGGCATTTATCTTTTGCCTGCAAGAAAGAGACATGTTTGTTTTCATCCTCTCTCACAAGTGCAATGTCTCACACTGAAATTTGACTATCTCAACCACAAGAATCCACATTCCCACTTACTTTCAAACCAAACTCATTTCTAATATTCAAAATTATTTAAATGAAATATCTTTAGGAAAGTCTTTAAACATGAGATACTCTCTATAATAAAGAGTCGATCTTTAAAATTATCCTCCAAAACACTATTTCAATTAACATTTTAATTTAGAAAATTGGAGTCAAACTCACTCTCTCAGTAATTAAATGCATTTAAAATGTTTTCAATTTTGAATGTAAGAAAATAATAAAATAATCTAAAGCAAAGTTGGTTAAAACAAAGGAAAAAGAAAATTAAATTATTCTTTACTATAGCAAAATTATAAATTATCTTTTACTTATATCCCCACAATTTTAAATCTAATTTTGACTAACTGCCAGAGAAGATTCATGTTAAAAAATTTAATTCAAACTTCAAAAACATAATCAGCCAAGAAAACTAAAATATCTCTACATCACGCTAATACGCTAATAAAGACACATTAAATGCAATAATCGTGCAATGCACGTGGCATCGACTAGTTATTATTAATTAGTTATACATATATCTATTATTCTGTAAGTAGTGGTAGCAATCATGTCAAGTCTAGTTGGCTTAAGTTTGGTGTAAGTCTCCACATTTTTGTGCGAATAATACCATGTAGCATCAATTTTAAGTGACAGCCGACCTCACCACTTCACTGATAATGGACCTTTTTTGATAGAAGTTGCTTGCAAGATAGGAGACTTTCCGCCAACTTGAGTATAAGAATGATCATAACAAATCAACCAGGAAGAACAAATCACCTTTGGAAGAAAGATTCATCGAAACCCCTTCAATTCAAGCCGAAATAGGAAAAGCTGTAAGCATCATTCACTAGGCCCATTCATCGGTTGAACGTCGGTAGGGTGAATTTGAGGGTAAAAAGCTAGCTTGTTGTACAAGATTAGACGTTTTTGGTATTTTTCATTTCGTCATATGATATTACGGGTTAATCATTTGCTTCATTGGTTCTAATGGTGCAACTATAGAATTTGCTAATGGGATGGAGTCTCTCTCATAGAGGAAGAGTACGCACGCTAGCACACTTTTGTTGTGTATTCTTGATTAATGCAACCTCAGATCGATGATTGACTTGGGACAACCTAGTTCGACATTTCCGACAGCCTACTGCTACTTTAGCCCTCATTCAGTTCCCCTATATTTATTGAGTTCGACCAGTTAGAAATATTGTCACCAAAATTGGTGCAAACCACCTAATCTTTCATTACGTTACTCATATGTGTGGCTAGTCTCTACTTTTCAATATTGTTTGAAGCTAGTCTCGATTATGGCTGAGATAACCTCCCCAGACAAATGTATTTGTCACCTTAGATTTTATATATTATGTCAACTTTTACTTATTTATATTGAGACAACCTCCTTAGATAAACATATCACGACAAGTTGATAACACAACATAACTAAATATCCCCAAGGACATGGCAAAATTATCCATTCATATCCATGTTTCAACATGTCACTAATTGGAAAAAAAATTCTTCCAATGTTATCATCCACTTCTCACCATATAATTAGTGCATGAAAAATGTGTTAAATATTATTACACCATTCTTCGTGAGCATATAATTGTTTAAAACAATTTTGGATGATTTTCGTTCAAAAGAACCCGAAATTAAATGTTTTGAGATATAAAAATCAAGAAATTTTCATATGATTCAAATGCTCGACGTGATAATGTTCGAAGATCACATTTGCAATTTTTTCCATATTCTCTTCTTCTCACCACATAGTTTGTGTACTAAAATCAATTTTACATATTCTTTTCATTTGAAAAGATACCTAATTTAGGCATCAAATGTCGGCTATTATGGTTTTAAAAATTGAAATTAATTAGTACTAATAAAAGTCGGTGTGGTCGGTTTCGTGATAAAGAACTCATACTTTTTTACTTTTAAATTTTAGATAATAAATTAAGATTCTTTTTTATCTTTTGAGATATATGCCTTAATATTATTAATAGAAAATTGGAAAAGTTATTACTGTGATCTGTGGAGATTTTTTATTGCCTATAAACAAAGCTAATCACACTTTTTATAAAGACCCAAAATGATCGTTTTTATCACAAAAAGGTGAATATATATATATATATATATATATATATATATATATATATATACAGGAATGATCTTTTAAACATCGGTGCTTAACTTATGTTAAGCACTGGTGACATGGCACACCATTTAATTGGTGAATCATTAAATAAAAGGAACCTATCATTAACTTATTCACCAATTAAATGGTGTTCCATATCACCGATGCTTAACATAAGTTAAGCATCGGTATTTATGAGATCATTTTTCCATATCTAAATATGGAAAATCAAAAGAGAACCGAACCGAACCAAATTTTCGGGTATCTAGTAAATGGAACCGTCGGGTCCAAATATAATTATGGAACCGTTCGAGTTCGGTTCAGTTCAGTTCGGTTCGGTTCCATTCGATTCTGTATTATAATTAAATTTTTTAACATTTATAACAACATTATATAAATACAACTAATGATACATTCAATGATTTTGGAATGTCAGAGACTAGTAAACTACCTTGTTCAAATGATTGTTACGATCAAAGTTTCGATCGGCGGAGGTTACAACTTCGATCGGAGGTCACAGTGTCGGCCGACGATTGTATAGGTTTTGGAATATTAGCGAGGCTGCGAGAGTGAGTACGAGAGTCGAGACAATGTTATGCACTTTAATGTAGGTGTTTAAGGTTATTTAGTGGATTGGATCTTATTGGGCTAAGAAATGAAACAATAAAAAGGGTAATTGGACCAAAATTAAAAAATTAGAAATGAAACAAATTATTGGGCCAAAAATTTGGATTTAGAAATCGTTAATTTGTTAATTTGTTTAGAAAAAATTAAAATTAAAATAATTTGATTTACTCAATATAAAAAAAAAATTAGAAAGATTCGGTTCTTATTCGGTTCTTCGGTTCTTGGTCTAGAACCGAGAACCGAACCGTACCCATCAGTTCTCAATTCAGATTTCCGTTCGGGTATTTAATTTGACAAGAACCGTCGGGTTCGGTTCGGTTCGGTTCGGTTTCGGTTCGGTCGGTTCGATTCGAGAGATTTGCCCAGCCCTAATTTTAGGGAACACGATCTCCGTCCCAATTCTCAGACATGGCGAGGACATGATATTTTGCCATCCTTGTTATTGCTTATTGTAGCCCATGTTCGAGCCACATTTTCGGAAAAAAATGCATTATTCATGTCAAATCAATGAGAAATGTTTGGTTAAAAAGGACGAGAAATTTTTAGATTTACGTATAATATTATTTCATTGAAAAATGTGTGGTTGAAATAATGTCAAATCACTGTTTAAAAATGTATTTTTTTAAAAATAATGTGGTTCAAACAAGCCCATAAAAAATTTATTAGTAGAATAATAGGTTATGTGGTCTTTAAAAACTTTTTCCGAAGAATCTCCCGACGCCTAAAGTGACGTGGGAACTCTTAAGAGTAAAATGGTGCCTAAATAGAATTATAGATAATGTTCTTAACAGTTGAAGAGTAGACCTCAAAAAACAAAGGCCAAACGAGGACCACAGAAGAATGATGATTTTGTAGTTTAATCACGTAAGGATGGAATCTGCCTATCTCATTGTGGTTGGACATTCAAATTGAATGACAAGTGTGCCAAAAGCATAATGCAAATGAAAATTCCTGGCTTTACAACAAGGCTATGATTCTTATTTGGTGATGATCATCCATAGAAGATGCTTTCCTCATTTTATTTTTCGATACATCCCTCGAAAGTAGGTTGGATTTAAATTTTTTTTTTTTTTTTTATCAAATCCCTAATACTTGAACGATTTTCATAAATGGGTGGTAACAAAACTTAAATGAATTGAATCACTGTCGTCTTTTGATGAAAAATTAATATGTTAGAACCTTGGATGCTTTCTTTAACCATTCAAACTTTGTTTGACGGGATTTTGAACCATAACTTTGTTTCTGATGGGCCTGGAATGCAAATAGTTTTGCTGGAAACAGCTGCTGATTTCTTGGTTTTCTTATTCTTCTGCTAGAATTTTATGCCATTTTCTGGTTTTCCCCAAGTTGAAGTGAGAATGAATTGGATAAGCTTTGGCCTTTACAATTTTTACACGTCAGCCAAGGATTCCAGACAACAACCTAGCTTCACATTCCACCCAAGTGGTAATTATTGTTTAAATTTGGGATTCCATCTTAAAA
This sequence comes from Olea europaea var. sylvestris, assembly GCF_002742605.1. Classification (NCBI taxonomy): domain Eukaryota; kingdom Viridiplantae; phylum Streptophyta; class Magnoliopsida; order Lamiales; family Oleaceae; genus Olea; species Olea europaea. The sequence continues at coordinate 16,165,995 of NC_036256.1, read as the reverse complement.
GATCAACCTTATTGAGAGAACTAATCCAAATTTTTATAAGTTCTTCTATATTTTCATATTTGTTTAACGTGAAATTTTCTCTCTTAACATGCCCTGCGAGATGTTGATTCATTGAGCAGATCAATCTTAAAATCTTTGCACTCTTTTTTTTTTGTGTTTTAATCTGATTTAATTGTTCGTTGGCCGTTCTAATACCATATTAAAATTTGGAGTTCTATCTTAAAAGATCAATCTTATCAAAAGGAGTAGCACAAACCCTTATAAATTGGTTTATATTTTCATATTTATTCAATGTGAAATTTTATCCCTCAACAATTATAGCATCCAAAATTTGGCATGTCTTTAGTGTACCCAAGTTTGACTCATAATATTAGTGTATTGCACAAAATCACTCCAATACTTAAATAAGTTGTTTGAGAAAAGTAATAAGAAATTGACAACCATATAAAGAACTCAATCATGTGTTGAGAGTTAGAAACTTTAATTATATTTTACCGAGAGAAATCAGTTCTTAAAAAAGAAAACTAAACACTCGAGATCGCCTAAGATTTATAGAGGTTCGTACAATGTAAGATTACGTCCTCTTTCACCACAACAGTAATTTATTATGTTGAAAAGAAGTTTACAAGAAAAAATGCATACATTTATCTCCTCTAACACCCCTTTTTTCTATGATATAAATAAAACTCTAACAATGACTCCCTACTTATAATACATAATAGGGAAAACCAAAATTACATGTATGAAAATTTAAACTAATTTTAATGAAATTTTGGTCCGAGCCCCAGCCCCCATGGGAGAGAGTCTACTTGCCTCCTTCAACCCCATGATGATCTCATCGTGAATATCAATTTACATACTAGCTTCACATAACAACAATAATTAGATTTCACAATTTAATAATAATAATTTTCTAGGGGATATCAAAATTTATCCTTAAAGAAGTCAAATCCACAAATAAACAAAATTTTAAACCTTTTTTCCCCTAGATTTAGTATCTCATTTATAGCAGTACCATATGTCTCTTTATAAATGTAGGTCCATTTGAATAATATTATATTAATCTCTCCAAAAGTTAGCATCAAGGCACAGAATTTCTCCCACAAAACAAAAGAATATATCCCAAGGTCCCTTAGCACTTAATCTTGTTGTATGATTCTGATTGGCTATATGAACATTAAAATGAGTCAACTCTTATCCGGCACGAAGGATTATTCTCAAGAAATCTGTTACACACCTTTTCTTATCTGAAAATCCATTTTTTTAGCATGTTCGGTACACAGTATACGATAGTATTGCATTGTCTCTCTTACGAAAGCCAGATAGATAAATTTCCCTCTTCTCGATAAACAGTGTAATCCTTAAATTTATTCGATTCCAAACAAACATCATTTGGATATGTTCAATATGTAGACAAAAACCTACTTTCTCTTTTCATTTTTATATGCATGAATATTTCTAGCTTTTCCTCTACAGGATAAACAATGAAATCCATAACTGTCAACTACCTCTATAAATAAGGATGATGAAAGCTCAAACTACACACAAATACACCAAGAACACCAAAAGTTTATACGATATTTAGCCGTTCAATCAAGTTACCGATCCTTTACAAGGGTTTTTTTTTTTTTAGCAGCAGAAGTTTGAAATGGATAAGATAAGAGATTTGGCTTCACAGAAGGCAGCAGTGATTTTCACCAAGAGTTCATGTTGCATGTGTTACAGCATAAAGCAACTTTTCTATGATCTAGGTGCAAGTCCGGCTATACATGAACTTGATAAAGAAGCAAGAGGGAGAGAAATGGAGTTGGCCTTGAGAGGTTTAGGCTGCAGCCCCACTGTGCCCGCCGTGTTCATAGGCGGCGTATATGTTGGCTCGGCCACGGATGTGATCTCTCTCCATGTTGATGGTTCTCTAAAGCAAATGCTCATTAATGCCAAGGCTATTTGGTTCTAGCTAGTTATCTTGCTAATAGCTTGTTAACTCCTTTGTAAATTGTGATTAAGGGCTTCCTAATTTTGTCGACTCCGATGAAGTTTTATTTCTCTCTTTCTTCCGTGTCAAGTCATGTCGTCTCCACGCAACTACCCCACATGGACCTTTTTAATCTTTTATCTTGTATTTTTGTCTCAAAAAGTATTGTTAGGAGCTATGCATAGGGTTTATGTCGTGCCTCACTTTTTTATACGGGTCAGCACGGTGGAAAATACGAGTCGTGCTGACCAATAGGCCAACTGAAGTGCACAGCCATAAAAGGGTATGAGTCGATTCACTTTACACTTTTGTTGGTGTCTTGGCAAAATGGCTAGAATGAAACTGTTTATGAGACTACTTCAATAAGAGGATAAGAATTTACAAGAAGGGGACGAGCACACAACTTTTGTTCGTATAAATAGAAGTTCACCTAATAAGCTTGGCTACTGCAGCAAGAAAACTTTTTCTTATAGCAAAATTATACACATAAAATCGAAAAAGAATGTATATGAATTATGAATAGGCAAAATTTTACATAAATACCAAATTATAAGAACGTTGAAGAAATAAAAGTCTATAAATTTTATATATCCTATACTTTGTAGAGGGAAGATCATGCCGTAAAGCTTGAATTAAATCTAGTGTGAGGTTATACAATAGAAGATTATTGATGAGTGAAGCAATAACAAATTAAACTTTATTCTCAATAAATTTAAAGTAGGCTACACAACTCTTTTCTTCATCATTTTATTCTCTTTGTTGACAAATCTAGTGGGAGATCTTTAATTATGCTTTGACGAAGTTTTAAGTTGATAGCCACCCTAACACTGATATCAAAATCTTCATTTGTTGGTAAATCTATATTATTATTTACGAAAAATTTGTAGGGGAGGTTTCAAACCTTTTGAAAAATGAATTATTCACATAAATCATACAGGTGCTACCACTTGTATGCTGCATTTTCTACCATTTTTGTGTTGAAAACCAATGAAAAATTGTCCAGCGTTCTTTTGTAAAAAATTTGTCAAATTTTTTCTGCACCTATAACATAACTATTTTGAACATGTGCAACATAGTTTCAAAACTTTAAATAGTATTGACGTTTCAATCCTTTCAATAAATGTGTGTGAAGCACCTTAGTTGCTATCCAATTGATTGTTAGTTGATCCAGAGTCAAACATCAGACAATTTTTAAAAAGAACAAAATGGTAATTTTGTATTTTTTTAACCCAAATCAATAAAAATAATTAAATAAAATATATTTCTTCATCATCCTCGCCCGCCCCACCTAAGTCTGGGATTGATAGGGTTGGCAATGGGCCGAGCCGAGCCGAGCTGGCTCGACCCTTAATTCCACTAGCTCGGCTCGTGGGCTCGCCTATTTAATATTATTTTTTATTATAAAATAAAGAATAGAGTTTTAAAAATAAAAAGTCTTAAAAAATACAAATAATTTAACAAAAACAAGTTTTTATTTTTTTTATTTATATCATACTGTAATTTGTAATACTTTTTATAAAGTATAAAATATTTATATAATGAAAACGAATTATTTTTTGAAATACATTTACAAAAAATATATTTTTTTGATTTCTTTTTAAAGTTAATAAAGAATAGAGTTTTAAAAATAAAAAGTGTTAAAAAATACAAAAAATTTAACAAAAACAAGTTTTTATTTTTTTTATTTATATCATATTGTAATTTGTAATACTTTTTATAAAGTATAAAATATTTATATAATGAAAACGAATTATTTTTTGAAATACATTTACAAAAAATATATATTTTTGATTTCTTTTTAAAGTTAATAAAGAATAGAGTTTTAAAAATAAAAAGTGTTAAAAAATACAAATAATTTAACGAAAACAAGTTTTTATTTTTTTTATTTATATCATATTGTAATTTGTAATACTTTTTATAAAGTATA
>NC_036256.1:16160536-16161830 GCF_002742605.1 Olea europaea var. sylvestris | reverse complement strand
ACTAATGCATTCCTAATCCTTTGAAGTTCATCCTTTATATGTTTTAAACCATTTTGCACAATTAAATTCAAGATATGACACGGACAACGAATATGAAATAAATACCCACCAAAATCAGGTTGAAGTGTCCTACACAATTTATCGACAACTACCTTATTAACACTATCATTATCAAAAGTAAAAGATCGAATTTTACTCTCACAATGATATTCTCTAACAATACTGATAATAGCATTATATATATTATTAGCACTGTGAGGAAATTCAATAATTTTCTTATGCATGCACCAAAGTGGGTTTATATAGTGTGCGGTTGCAGCTATATATGCTCTTTTATTAACCCCTTCCCATATATCAGAAGTTAAGGATATAACACCCCCATATTGTTGCAAATCCATAATTAATTATTTTTTTGAATTATTGAAATAATTTATTTTATCGGCACGAAAAGCGTTTCGACTTACCCTAACGTACCTCGGTTATAGATATTCTTTCACGAACGAGACGAAGTGTTGGTTGTCTGCAATAGCCAGAGGCAACTCAGTGGCGGCAACAAATTTCACCATTCCGGTTCGAGTCTCATCCTCCGAATATACCCACGTGGATAAGGGTGAAGTTGTAGAACCGACGCATGGACTACCAAATTGTAATTGTGTTTGACCAGCTGGAAGAAGTCCATATCTGGCTGCACATGATTTGTAGTGGCAGTTGAGATGAGTGGTACCAATTCCTTTTTGCCATGCCAATCTTTGTTGGGAGTATTTACATACTGCTTTAAATTCTACAAGGTTATCAACGATTTTTCCCGTTGAAATCAACTTAAAGTGATCTCAACATTTTGCTTGTTTTTTGGCCTTTCGCTTTCCCCTTGCATCTGGAATATTTAATTGATGATCTTCATCTTCATGTTCCGCTTCGGGAATGTTAATATCATTCAAATCAATTGGAGTGTGGCTTCCCTAACTGTGAATGTGAACATTTTCAGGTATCAGTATGTCATTTATACCGGCAAATTCATTTGGAAATTGACTTTGCGGCGTCCTAGGCGATTCTCCATGATGTGGCAATGGCTTACATCCTGTATCGAATAAGCTCTCAACAAATGAACGTTGATCCATTTTTGTGATTGTTTATGATGAAATCTTAACTAGATGAATATAAATGTAGTGAGATTGTGAGAATTGAGAATTGGATGAATTGAAATTATAACTAATAAACTGTAAAAATTGAATTGATATTGTATATTTTGCAGCACAAGAAAGTAAAAACTCGATAATTGATATAATAAAAGAGA
>NC_036256.1:16116789-16160036 GCF_002742605.1 Olea europaea var. sylvestris | reverse complement strand
TTTTATATTCAATAATATTCATATAATAAACCTTTAAAGAATAAATATAAAATTAGTGCATATAAAATTTTGTAATTTAATTAAAAATAGACATTTCCGCAAAAAATGAATGACAAAAAAAAAGTTATAAGAATCTAATGTTCATAAAGGAAAATGAAAGAGATAAACAATAAGACAGATAAAAAAAATTAGAAACAAATATATTCAATAGAAAAAATATATAAATTTTAGTCAAAACTCTAATGTTCGTATAAAGGAAAAGGAAAAAGAAATATCGAAAAAAAAATTAATTTCTTTTTTTGTGAAAGTCTTCCAAAATCTTATGATTAATGAGAAACAAATTTTGAGATTTTATTTTAGTACTTCCTTTTTAAAATTTAGTACCTTGGAGATTTTAATAAAAGTTTCTGAAAATTATTAAAATTTGAGTACTCAAGACTTACAAAGTCTTCTAAAAAAAATTAATTGAATATATCATGAGTTTTAGTAACTTTTTAAAAATATATAAAAGTTTTAATTGAATATTCCAATAATATAAGATAGTCTTAAAAAGTTTACATTGAATACCCCTAAATATTTTAAATTAAAAAAAGTCATTAAAAGTCTCAATTAAAAACCCCCTTTAATTTTCCTCCCTGCTCCCCACCTCGTTTGTCTTTTTTTTCCGTTTCCGTTTCCATTTCTCATATCTCTCTCTCTTTCTAACTTCTCTTCTTGTTCCCCCTTTCCATCTCTCAATTTGTTTCTTTATTTTTCTTCTTTCTCTAATTTAACTTTTACAATGTGTTGATCTCATTTTCTGTTAGGGTGATGCGGACAATAGATATCGGGCCCACTTGTATACACGAGAGCAAACTCCTACACGTATGAACATGTTGCTAGTTGACAATACTCCGAGTTTGGATGTGGGAGAAGCTTTATAACATGAGACGAATATGTTTGGGCTCCAACAATGTATACTGGGAATGATTGTATAATAATTACCAATCACAAACAACTCAAAAAAAGCAAAATAATTTAAACTCCAACAAACAAGATTGTGGTATAAGCAAGAGAGAAGATAAAGATAGCTTTTAGTATTTAGAGTTGCATTATTCTTCAAATGATACATGGAGGGGATATTTATAGTGTTACAAATGAAATGATGTCCATTGGATGAAGATACACAAGGTCTTATATCTTAAACCCAAGCATACAATCCTAGGCATCAGTTTGTACTTCCTAACCTATGGTGCATTTAGTGCTCTTACAAAGAGTAGTTACCCCATTGCCCAACTAACAAGACTTGATATTTTACTCATCACAAAAGTCCTATCAATTATTCCAAAATGATTTCGTAAATTCAGGATCTTCACGTGTGGGTCGTTACTTGCTGTGATTTGGCTCCAGTTTTGACTGTTGACCTTTTTCACCTCGGTAATTTTACTTCCACTGAAGAAATATGAGTGAGCCTCGGACTTAGCTTCAAGGTTTTGTCATTCATACAGATGCCTTTGATAGAGGTGGTTTTCCGATTTGAGTGGGTTGGCCAGTCTAATAATAGACCAATGGGCCTCAGTGGGCCAACCATGTGGAGCCACATGTGGCGAGGCATAACAAGAGTTTCCCACATCCATGAATAGTTATTCAAATCACGCATCGACTTCAATATTAAGTCGATAACAATAATAATAAGTCTCTCAAGTTCAAGTATGGATATTTATATCATGATTGGAGTTGAAATTTATTTTGGCCCGAGGCAGGTTGATGCTGACTTGCTGAGGCTCTTTTGTTTTTAAGATATTGATCTCGATAGTGGTGCCGCTGATTTGATATTTTTGCATATTACCAAGCAAAAATAGTCGACGCATTACGACTTCCAACACGTGTACGACCATTATATTAAATGCACAATAATGGCCATGGTGTTGCATTCAAAGCATGATGTGCTGAGGCTCGTGCATGGAGACATGCATTAATCTGAGACATTTGTAAAAAGAACTGTTTGAATTTAACGTCTTAAATTTGGTTGAAAGTTAGACTTCTCAGATCAAACGAATCTTAATACAAGGACTAGCTCTCATTCTTTGGTATAAAAGCCAAAAACTGCCATTGTTATGCCTTTAGTTTTGCAAAAATCATCCAAATTCTCCCAACACTCAAACTTTTCAGCAACCTCCATTTTCAGGCAAACGTTCGTTCTTAGACCCTCATTTCATCTAGGTAACATTCCTATTAGATTATTTCTTCGTCGTCATCTCCATCATTTTCTATTATCTTCGATGGCTTCTAGGCCGAGTGCTAGCAGTGGTAGAATTACCGATTGTGAGGTTCCAAGAAAAGGCTTTGCCTGGATGGTTAAAAGGAGACTTTGGACCCATCAATAAAGTATATATAGATTACGAGGCGGGTTGAGGGGCTGCCAAGGTTGCTTCTGCTATGACCTCCACCAAACTAGTTGAACTTAGGGAAAAGTATAGTATCCTAGATTACATAGAAATCTTAGTGCCCGAGGCCTACGAACGTGTCTGCTATCCAAGGTCGAGTTGTGTGGCAGTAGGTGAATTCCTGTTAAATCAAAATTGCATCTATCCTTGTACCCCTTCTTTAGGGTAATGTTGAGGTGTTTCATGTTGGCTCCGACCCAGGTTTTGCCAAGTAGATGGAATCAGTTGGTTGGGGCCTATTTCTTTCAGAAGGAGATCTCCTTTGGTGAGGACATGCTTCTGCATGTCTTCCAAATACTTTTCCAACCCCGAGTACTTGGAAAAGATAAGTTGATGGGATGGTAAAGCATGACCCCTTAGGGAGCTCACGCTTCCTTTGCAGTGGGTCTTCCCTCCTCCATTAAGGGGTAAAAGGAATTATGTTTTTGAGTAAAGGAGAAGTGACAAATGGTTGAGAGAAACATAGCCTCGGCTTGCACCGTACCAACCCTCTACTCTGAAGCACATAAGTGCTTTCCTTTATGTCTTGTCTTTCTTTTCCAAAACTTCATTTGACATTGCCCTTTTTTGTAGATTCAAGATCTCACTTTGAGTTGCACAAGGTGAAGTGGGACGTTATTGAGGACATCTACAAACATCCTCTAAAGTTATGCCACTTTGATCATTTAATAAACCAAAGCAAATACTTCTTGGACTTCGGACTGATGGCTTTGAAAGGTAATCTCTAGAACATTGTATGTAGGTTATTTCATAGCTCTTTTGATAGTTTCTAATTTTTTTGCTGTTTGCAAATAATTTCAAAAAGAAAAAGTATCTTACCCTTGACATTGCCTTAATCTTAAAGAACACTTTGATTGTTGGCGTATGGACTTGAAGCCTTCTTTAAGGGGTGCCAAGCACGTCATGGGGTAAAGTAGAGTGCCTCAACAAGGACTGTGTCGAAAGGGTGGCAAGGAGGCGATATATAAAGCCAAGGAGAATGAGGATACGGGTAAGGAGAAAGCAGAAGAGCCTCAGAAAAAGATGAAGCTGTCTCACAGTAGTAGCTCTACTTCGATGAAATTTGGCACCACTGTAGTCCCTGTTGCAAAACAAACTACTCCTCTTTTCGAGGCTAATGGACATTTCAATGAAGGCCGTGAAGGTTGAGATGGTGAGAAAGGCTAACAAAGAGGCTGAAAAAGAAAAAGAGCAGGCCTCAGAGCCCACGAAGAAAGCCCAAGTAGCTAGGACCTCTGGGAAGTGGGAGGATTCCTGGTAGGGTAAGATGATAAAATTGCCCCTGCTATTATGGATATATATCCTCAAGAGGTATGAGGTTTTACCGCAAACTTTTACAAATTTTAGAACGAGAAATGTCAATCCTACATGTCCACCTGTGATGCGATAGACCTTACGGTGACAAGCTGACCTTTGCTGAAGAGGAAATAAAGAAAATAAAGGTCGTGGCCAAGGTGATGAGGGCCCAACTAGTTGAAGATGTAGCTAAGTTGGAATCTGCTTTAGCTGAAATCGAAGCTCTAAAGAAGGAAGTTCATGAGTCCCATACGAGGTTGCTTCCTTAACAAAGAATGTGAAAAACTTACCAAAGTCATTAGAAACATACAATTGAAGCTTTGGAGAAGGCCAATTTGGAACTCACTGGGCTTAAGGATTCCAATTAGTTTTATGAGGGCTAAAAAAAGAATTATGTACAAGAGGCTGATAAAGTAAATGTTGAGCCTCAATAGACGGATAAGAAGGCAGTGGAAAACTACACTGTCAACTTCCATCTTACAGAAAAGTATCAACCCTTCGGCGTCTACTGGAGGAGGTTCACCTACATCGAGATAGTGGAAAGGGTGAAAGAGCTTTACCCAGAACTCAATGTTGTTGAACTAAGGACGAAGTTTTTAGACTAGGAGCCTCAAACCCCAACTGAAGATACAATTGAGGCCAATGAAGAAGTGGACCCAAAAGATGCTTTTAAGGAGGAAACTTCAGGTCAAGAAACTTCATTTGTTGAAATACCTACTATTGAGGTGTCCGACCTTAGCCGCTTCTTACTAGTGTAGATTTTTGGTTTTCAACTTTTGTGACATGGCCACGATCCCCTTTGTAAAGATTCTCTTATTGAATCATATGAATTTTTCTCTATTTATTGGGACGTCAATGAAATGCATGGTTCAATTATTAGAGCACATGTAACTTTCTGTTTAATAATTTTCTATCCGTTCTCAATGATGTTTAGCTTCATTAAGGAAGGCTCATGATGTACACCTCAGAGAACAAATGAGGTAATCTCTTTTGGGATCCAATCCTCTTTTCTAAGGCACCCACACTTCCCTACATGGTGGATGATTAAACCATGTAAGGATTTCTCCCTTGACGTTCAGCTTCGTCGAGGTGAGGCATGTGATGTATGCCTCGAAGAACAAATGAGATAATTCTTTTTAGGATCCTAACCTCTTCTTCAAGACGCCCACTATTCTTTACGTGGTGAATGGTTCAACCATGTAAGGGCTTCTTCGTTGATGTTCAGCTTTGTCAAGGTAAGGCATGTGATGTACGAGGATAACAAATGAGGTAATCCCTTTTGAGATTCGATCCTCTTCTCTGAGACACCTACGATTCCATAAATGGTAGAAGGTTCATGTAAAGGCTTTTAGATATCTTTAAACCAAACAATTTTTTTATTTATTTATATTCAAAAGTTTTTTGCAAAGGCAGGGTAAGATCTTCTAGTTACTAAGTACATTCCTTGAAAATTTATTCTCAAATGCTCAATATTTCATAGACGAGGCTGTAGCTTTCCATCCCTGTCTTCTATCCAATAATTACCAGGTGAAAGTTCCTTCTTGGAGTGATATGGACCTTCTTAGTTTGGACCTAATATGCATACCTCCGGCTCTTTGGAAGATAAAAATACCCTTTGAATAACTAGGTCATTTATCCGGAAGGATCTCTTATTAATTTTTGTACTATAGTAACGCGTCATCTTCATTTGATATGTTGCCAGTCTCCATTGGGAGTCATCTCTTCTTTCATCAAGAAAATCAAGCTCACGTCTTCTTAGTTCATCATTTGATACCTCACTAAATTGCAATCGACATGGAGAAGGTAATACAATTGCTACAGGGCTTATTGTTTCGGTACCATAGACCATCAAGAAGGGGGTTTCTCCGATTGGGGTCTTACTTGTAGTTCAAATCACCCCACAACACTTGTGGTAGCCCATTAACCATGCTCCTTTGTACGCGTCTAGCTTTCATTTTAGAATATGCTTGATAGTTTTGTTCACAGTCTCGACTTGCCTATTAACTTGGAGATGATGCAGCGTAGAGAAATGCTTCTCAATTTCCAACGCCTCGCATAGGTCCTTGACCTTTTTGTTATCAAAATGTTTCTCGTTATCTGAGACAATTGAATGGAGAATTCCAAACTTGCATATAATGTTCTTCCACAAAAATTTGAAAGTGTCTGTTTCTGTGATTTTGACCAGAAGTTCGGCTTTAACCCATTTTTGAAGTAATCAATAGCTATGATAACAAAACTTGCACTATTTCTGCCCTTAGGTAAGGGCCTATAAGGTCCATGCCCCACTTTGCACCATAGTCAGTTCTTGAGAATGTTGTCTTTGAATAGGTAAGAAGCGTTGGCATTTGCTGCATTTTTGTACAAAATGAATGGCAACCTTTTTCAAGGTGGGCTATTAATACCTTTGCCTCAAATCTTTTCGTGCCAATGCAAGTCCTCTCTAGTGATTACCAAAAATACCCTTATGAATATCACGGAGTATGTGACTTAGCTTCTTCCTCTCCAACACAAAATCCTCTATTGTAAAGTATGTCATCCAAGAATATAAAATGGGCGGACCTTCTCCTAAGCTTGTAGGCCTCTTCTTTGCCATTAAGGAGAGCCTGGTTTTGGGGATAGGCTATAATAGGTTGTATCTATGTGGGGTCCCTTCTACCCACATCATTTCCTTTCCTACTAATATTGAAGCATCCGCGAGATGCTCTTGGACACAACCGTTAGTAGATCAGAATCTTTGTTATTGGTTAACTTAGATAGGGCATTGGCGTGGGCATTCTCAATGCATGGAATTTGAGCTAATTCAAAATTTTTAAAGGATGGGAATAGGTCTATCACCAATTTAACATATGCAGCCATGCCCTTGTCCCTAGCTATGAAATTATCGTTGACTTGGCTGACATACATAGCCATGCCCTTATCCCTGGCCCTTGATAGTAGCCCTCGTCTGGAAGAGGATGTCAAATTCACTGAGCTCAACTTTCCATTTCAACAACCTCCCCGAGGTGTTAGGCTTCTGGAGCACTTGTCTAAGAGCGAAGTTGGTTAGCACATGTATAGTATGGCCTTGAAAGTAGGGTTTCAAATTTTTAGAAGCCGTGGTCAATGCCAAGGCTAGCTTCTTCACACTGGGGTAGCGGGCTTTGAGCACTAGAAGTGCCTTGCTGATGTAATAGATTGGCAACTGGGTATTACCTTCTTTTCTGATATGGACTATATTTACGGCCTCACTGAAGACAACTAAGTAAAGTTGTAAACCTTTTCCAAGTTTGGGTTTTAAGATGAGTGGTGCCAACGCTAGGTGCTTTTTCAGCCCTTGGAATGCCTCTTTACACTCCTCTATCCATTGGAACTTTTTCTCTTTCCCGTCAGATTTTTAAAGAAATGGAGGCATTTATTGGTAACCTTTGAAATGAAGTGACTTAGAGCCGCCATGCACCCCATTAGGCTTTGCATCTCCTTTGGCTTTTGAGGGACCAATCAAAGTTCGAATTTTCTTAGGATTTGCTTTTATACCTCTTTGGTTAACCATGTACCCCAACTTCCCAGAGACAATACCAAACGTGCATTTAAGGGGTCAGTCTCATCCTACACCTCCGTAAAATTTGAAAAGTTTTGTTTATGCTTGCCACATGATCAACCGCCTTTAAGCTTTTGACAAGCCTGTCATCCACGTAGACCTTTATTGTTTTGCTAATGAGGTTGACGAACATTTTGTTGACAAGCCATTGGTAGGTGGCCTCAACATTTTTCAACCTAAAGGGCATCATCTTATAGCAATAAAGACCTCTATTAATGATGAAAGATCAGTCAGGTGTATAGGAATTTGATTATAATCCAAATAGACATCCATGAAGCTTAACAATTCATGTTTAGTAGTAAAATCCACTAGTTGGTCTATTCTGGGGAGGAAAAACTATCCTTAGGGCAAACCCTATGGTAAAAGAAGTCAATGCAACCCTCCACTTTCCGTTATACATTTTTAAAACTAGGTTTGAGACCCACTTCGGGTAGATTGCCTCCCTGATGAAGCCATTTTGGATCAACTTTTACATTTCTTCCTTTAGAGCTTCATATATTTCTGGGTTGATGGCCCTTCTCTTTTGTCTATGAGGGACAATTGTGGGATCAATTTTTAGGTGCTGACAGCTGACCTTGGGTCAATGCCCACCATATCCTCATATCTCCATACAAAGAAGTGAAAAATTCCTGCATAGGAAGTCTTTGATTTTCTCTTTAATTTCTAGTAGTAAACCTTTTCTTACTTGCAACAACCTAGTGGGATCCTGCGGATCCACAGAAAAAATTTCTAGCTCATTTATAAGGGGCTGTTTGGGGCTTAGGCTCGATGGCATGGGGTCTAATCCATTGGGTATGAATACTTCCTCGGAGACGTCCTTCATTTCGACATCCTTTTGCTTGGGACCCTGCCCACCCGAGACATCCAACATATTCATATCTAATATCACCATATTGAAGTCTCTAGGCTCTGCTTTTCTAATCAAGTTCAAATAACATTCTCGTGCCCCGCTTTGATTACAATTTACTGTTGCTACTTATTGTTCAGTTGGAAACTTCATGCATAGCTGGCGAATGAAGATGATAGCTTCCAAGTTTTTAGGGTGGGTCTTCCCAACGCCCCGCGATAAGCTGATCTGATATCTACAATAAAAAATTCCATGAAGTTCAAAGATGTTTGGACTGGTTCTCCCATTTCTACGGCGTGTTATCTTTCTCCTTAGGGTGTTTGTTATCTTCAAAATCATAAAAGGGGGTGCTAACATTCATAATCCACAATTATCTTGTCAAAGGTGGCTCCAAAAAGAATGTTGATAGAGCTACCATTATCCATTTACATCAGTTTTAACACATTTTCGATGACCATGGCCCTTACGACAAGGGCATCGTAGTGGGAAAGTGGATCCCCTCTGTGTCCTCCTAGGAAAAGACAATGGTTGGTGCTTGACTTCTTTGAGAACTGCCATCTACTATGTAACTGTTAATAGGGGGACTTTGGCCTCTCTGGCATAATTCCTCCATAAGTTCCTTTTTTCGTCCTCGACATAGGAGCCCCTAAGGATTGTATCAATTTCATAGATGAGGGTATTCTCTGTATTAGCTAGGTAGTCCCTACGTTGTCGCTGTCTCCTAGGTCTTTCGCCCTCAAGTTCTTTCCTCCATCGAGAAGAAACTTCTCGATGGTGGGGTGTAGCCTCCTTGTGCCTAGACAATTGGTCCTACTTAGGTGATGGCCTATTCCTTTGTGGAGAGTCATTTCATCGATCGTCTCGATGACTCACCCACCTAGGATGTCGGGCGATATCCTGATAATCTGCCTTGTCATGGTTGTAGGAATGATGATGGGTGCAATATTGAAGGGGATCGACCTATCTCTAGGTCTCAAACCTCTCCCTTGGCCTCTTCATCTTCGGAGGGCCTGTGGTGCAAACCCGATTTGCTGCGTGTTTGTCCTAGGGATAACATCTTCATAAGCTAATATGGGCATCTCATTTAAGGTGGTTGTGGCAAGTGCTTGTCTCGAGTTGGGAAAAACCTCATTATTGGCCTGGTTCCATTGATGGTCCACCAGATGGGATGTGGGTACTATCCTATACTATTTTTGCTGAGGCAGGAGACCTTTACTGTTTATATTCATATGATCGATCAACTCCTCATTGATAATCTCCCGCCTCATTATTTCCAAAAATGCGTCATAGATAGTTGGGTCCTCATTTTGTACATATCCAAAAAAGGGTATTCATGTTTAGACCTCCTCGAAATGTTGACAAAGCCTTACGATCAGTAACTTATATACAATATGTCATCCCATCAATGAATCAAGATAGTAAGCTTTTCAAGGTTTCCTTAGGTTGTCGTCTTATATCTTGGAGACGTTGGATGGAGAACTCTTCCTCTTTGCTTATAACAAATCTTTTCAAAAACGTACTTTTAAACTCTGGCTAGCTCTTAATGCTTCCGAAAGGTAATCTACTATACCAAATTTTTGTTGTTCCACTCAGGGTTAAGTGGAAAGCTCTCCATTTCATAGTAGGGTGAAGCCACTCAGGCTCATATAAGTTTTATAACTATTCAAGTACTTAGTCGAGTCGCATCTTTCATCGTGCTTGGTATTTTTGGCTTCACATAGTGGCTCGACATATGAGCATCTCTAAATTCTCAAGAAAAAGCATTTTTTTCATCATCATCTTCTAGATCACAAGATCATTGGTTCCATCCAAGTCATCGTCATCATTAGCCTGGTATCTGGGAGGGGATTGAGATATGCTGCTTGGTCTCCTGCCATTCCTTCCCTCCTTTGACATCTATTTCTAGGCGAGGCAACTGGGGCATGTATTTACATTTTCTTTCGTTATGCAGCTGTAAGAAGTGGTGGTTGTGACCTATTTTTAGGCATGGGAGGTTGTTGCAGCCTGTATATCATCTCAGCGGGACCGATTTTATCAAACACGCTATAGGACCTTTAAGGCCTGCATTCCGGCTCGTATTTAGGAGAAAAATTGTCCATGATGTCGAATGGCTCTTTGATAGGTTGGCTAGAAGCATAGATAGAGGAAAAATCAACTTTCACTTCTCTTTCAAGGGGACTACCTCCTCTGACATGCTTAGAGAATGAGGGCCTTTGGCTCTGCACTTCATCTTTATGTGGAATTGTCTTTGAGGTCCGAAATGAAGGACTAGGTAACCTTCCTAGCCTTGCATTTGCATCCAAAGTACTTGCATAGCCATATTTTGGTTGGTGATATTTCTCATATTAATCGCAATGGTGGCTATCTCTCTGGTGACTTGAGCAACCATCATCATCCCACCTACCTATGAAGGTGGTAGGGTCAGTGCCGACCCACTAGGGCAGCTGCTGGTGGTGCTTTGTTGGTGTTTTCCCTCAACCTCCTAGAAGGAACATCGTAATCTAAACTCATCCTTCCTTAATCAAGTTGTCAAACTTTCCAACTTTTGGGGCTTCTTCTTGTCTTTTTCAGGAACAAATCATTTTTCAAGAGAGATGCCCAACTATTTTTCAACAAGCTTTTTTCACGAGGTTGCTCGTGGTTATATTGTAGTTTTTCACAGACGATGCCAATATGTTAACCTCATTTTATATTAAAATGATGCAGATAGCAAATACAGACCCTCTCGTGTACACGTAAGCAAATTTCAACACGTATGGACATGTTGCTTGTCGACAATACTCTGAATTTAGATGTGGAAGAAACTTTATAACACGAGAGCGAATATATTCGAGCTCTAACAATGTCTACTAAGAATGATTGTGTAATGATTGCCAATCATAAATAACTCAAAGAAAGCAAATTATCTATACTCCAACAAACAAGAGTGTGGAATAAGTAAAAGTGAAGATAAAGAATAGCTTCTAGTGTTTAGAGTTGCATTATTCTTCAAATGATACATGGAGAGGGTATATATAGTATTATAAATGAAATCATGTGCATTGGATGAAAATATACGTGGTCTCATCTCCTTAGCCAAAGCATACAATTCTAGGCATCAATTTAAGCTTCCTATCCTGTGGCACATTTAATGCTCTACAAAGAGCAGGCAGCCTATTACCTAAAATGACAAGACTTGACATTTTCTCATCACGAAGGTCTCATCAATCATTCCAAAAAGATTTCATACATAAATTCAGGATCTTCACGTGTGGGTCGTTACTCTTACTATGGTTGGGCTTTGATTTTGATTTTGTTGACCTTCACCTCATTATCTTTACATCGGCAGAGGAAATACGAATGAGCCTCAGACTTAGCTTCATGGCTTCGTCATTTGTGCAAACGACTTCGATAGAGGTGGTTCTCCGATTTGAATGGATCGACTAGTCCAATAATCGACCAATAGGCCTCGATGGGCTAGCCATGTGGAGCCACGTGTGGCAAAGTATAACACTAAGAATTAAGAATCATGAAGGAAAAGAAATAGTAAATTTAACAAAATAGTTCAGCATTTTTCTTGCTTTTTCTTGATTTTGATATCAAGAACTATTGTTAACAAGAAAAGAAATTAACAAACGATTTGGAGAAATTATGGCTTTTAATCATTTTGAAAAATGATGTAATTGTACATTTGAAAACGATGTTGGAAATCTTCATCTAATTTTTTAGTTTTATTTGTTTCACAATATTAGAGGCCAAAAACTAATGTTTGAGAGTCGTAATGTGATGCTTGGGGGTGCATAGCACAATGTGATTGTGTTGGGAAGAGGAATGTTTCATTTTGTTGAAGGGAGAATTGCATATGGTGGTCTTGGAGGTGAGTGGGTGGAGGTATGTGGTGTTATGGAGTTAATTGTACCAATGGTCGCTAAACTTATATATATGTCTTCAATTGTTTATTGAAGTTTAAAATGTCGAGTTTTGACCATAAAATTTATAAAATGTTTGACGCACTCACTATCTTAACATATGTTCCAATTCTTTAACGAAATTAGACATGTAGCTAATGGAATATACATGTAGCGCCCCATCATGCCGTTAATAAATTCTTACATTTTCGATTGCTCACCAAACTTTGTAAAATGCCTTCGATTGCTCACTAAATTTTGAAAAACATCTTCGATTGTTCACGGTGGTTGAATTTTTGGCCACTAAACTTATAAAAGTGACTTCAACTTATTGTTTGCTAAAAAATATGTACAACAATTGCATAGATCACGTAAAAGTAATAAAGTGCAGGTTGTCGATCCCACGAGAAATGGTTACTCAATTATACAATAGTTCAATTAAATTTTAACATTTTTTGTAGAATTTTAAGTTATTTTCATCATTTGAAAAGTTCAAATTTATTGTATGTTTTGTCGCTAAAATTAATTCAATAAATGAATTTTACAACGAAACACGTAATAAGTTTAATTAAATGTTTTATTCACTTTTGGTCCTCCGAGAAATGGATTGTGTGTTTCGTTACGAAAATCCAAATTTTAATTAAATATAGTGTGTTTCATTGTAAAGTCCATTTAATGAAATTTATTGTGCGTTTAGTTGCAAAATTCAAATTTTAATTTAATTTTAACAATGAAACACAAAATAAATTTGAAATTTTCACATGATGAAAATGGTTTAAAATTTTACAAAATATATTAAAAGTAAATTTAACTATTGTGTAATTGAGTAATCATTTCTTATGAAATTAACGATTCAAATTTCTTTGTCCACTTTATTACTTTTACTTGATCCGTACACTTGTAGTACATTTTTTTAACGAACAATATTTTGACGTCATTTCTATAAATTTAATGGCCAAAATTCGACCACATCGTCAAAGTTCAATGAGAAATAGAAGTTGTTTTTCAATGTTTAGTAAGCAATCGAAGACGTTTTTCAAAATTTAGCAAGCAATCAAAAATATTTTTTAAAATTTGGTGAGCAATAAAAAATGTAACAATTTGTTAACAGTGTGACAGGACGCCACATGTATATTCCTATAGCCAAGTGTTTAATTCCGTTAAAGATTTGGAACGAATGTTAAAATAGTGAGTAACGTCCAATGTTTTAATAAGTTTAGTAGTCAAAACTCGACATTTTAACTCCAGTGAGCAATCGAAAATATAGGCATAAGTTTAGTGATCATTGAGACAATTAACTCGATTTGATGTTTTCACATGATCAAGGTTATGACAAAAGTGGAGGTGATGACAATTGATTGAGATAGGTGGCACCGTGTTAGGTAAGATTAAGATGAAGGTGCGAGGGTGGGTGATGGTTGGGGTGAACGCTCGATCCAATTGATCTAAGTAGGCCCTAGACGAGTGCAAAAGAAGATGAAGAAATATTTTTTTTTTTTATATCTTTTTTTTGGTTCCTTCTATTTAATAATTTTAGGCAAACAAAAATTTAGAAATACCATAACCCTTTTTAAAGATGGTTAAATGCTTGACTTTTGGTCAACCAATAATTATTTGGACCAAAAAAAAAAAAAGTCTAAAGGTCCTACGAATACACATTTATGATTTAAAAGATTTTGAAAGGTTTGGGACCTTTGCTGCAATGTCTTTTATTTAAAAAAATAATAATTTGTCTATTGAATTTTTTTCTTTCTTTGTTAATTTTCTATTAAATATTTTACATAGTTACCAATGGAAAATCTGTTGAAAATTTTCAAGTTTTCGTTCTTTTTTCTTTTCTTTTTACCAAGTGACGAAATGCAATTATTCGAATGGTAAATCTCTATTTTTTCAAAAAAGAATAATAATATGCTTCAACCCTTTGATAATATTTTGTCATTACCGACTAAAATTGTATGTCTGTAATACTCGATCAATATTGTCGCACATTATAGTATATGAACCTTCCTCTTTTATTCCAGGTTAAGATTGACTATGGCATAGGGATTGTAATTTTTCAAGATTATTGATAGGTGTAAAAAGAAAATATCATTTCATGTTGTCATAGAAATACCAACAAAGATTAAACAACATTGTTTTACAAATAGAAAAGCCTTTTTCACTTATCCATAAAATGGAAAAATCTTGAATAAGATTATACATTAATCATCAATTTCTTGGATGTCGTCAAAAAAATTACGCAGAGGGATCGCGTCAGTTATGAGAAAATCAAGATCAGGAATAGGTCCCGGAACAACATATTCCGAGAGTGGACGTGAACTCCAATTATCTCGCGAAATCAATTCTTGATTTCGTTTTGAATCCTCCATTATCGTCTTGCTCAAAGCCTGAATATTTGAAACGAGATTCTTTAAATTAAATGCCTTCCATGTTTTCGTTCTTGAATTTTTAGAAATTGATCTAGAGAGGCGATTTATTCGAAAATGAACAACTTTATTTTTCTTTTTCTGCTGCTTGGAGGATTGCCTATGAGGCTTCATGGTTTTAGTGATGATGAATTTCACACTGTAAACCCAAATATAAAGAGGAAAAAATCATAATCTGCAGCAGAAAAAGAATTCTACATTAAATGAAGTCAACTTGTCAAAGAAGGAAACCATAATTATTAGGTAAAAAATAATAAATCAAGTATTAATTACCACCAAATCAATTTTCAGGCCTTTAAGTTTAAAAATGCAAATATGAGGTATTTATTAATTAAAACTATTTTATTAATTAAATATAATAAGGTCATAATTATACAATTAATGGTAACAGGTACATAATTATAGCTCACTACTTATTTATTGGTCACATATTATCAAATTAATTGATCACAGATTATTTCAAAGTCACAAATCAAAAAATTTATAGGTCACAATTTATTTCATTAGTCACAAAATAAAAAATATATAAGTCACCGTTTATTTATTGATCACATATTTTTAAATTTGTTGGTCACAAATTATCAAATTTTAGTGTCATGATTAAATAATTGGTCACAGATAAACCAAATAGTTGTCACATACACCAAATAGTGGGTAACATACCATCACCATCAAAACTATCACCATAGCTACTGCCGCCACGACCACTTGCGACCATCCTGACCACATCACTGTCGACGCCACCACAACGCCACCACCACAACATTACCACCAACAAAATCGCCACCACCAGATCCTATCTACTACCAACAAAAACCACAACCAATACCATCACCACGTCGCTGTCGCTGTCGGTGTTGAGAATTCCGACAAATTCCTACCAAAATCCAGCAACTACAATTTTACCCAACCAACACTGACTGTAGCAACCACCACCAACTACAGCACCCCCGCCTGCACCACCGTTGCCTCAACTATTACAACCATCGCCATCACTTACTAGAACACCACCAGAACCACCACTACTTGAAATCATCACAAAAGCCTCCACCACACTTGAAACCGCCAAATCGAATCAAAGAAAAAAAAAACTTATCAAAGGCGACGGCTACAAAGCTTAATGGCAGCATCACTATGCTCAATCTATATTCAGCCCTTGTTTGAGCCATATTATTGGAATGAAGATGTATTTTTGAATAGCGTATTGATGAAAAATGTGTGGCTAAGAAATAAGGAAAAGTTTTAGATTTGGGTGTAATATTATTTTATTGAAGAATGGGTGGTTGAGATGATGTCAAATCACTATTGAAGAATATATTTTTTTGAAAAAATGTACCTCAAACAAGGCCTCAGTGTTGAAGGCAATGTTGTTAGTCCTCGCTATGCGCAGAGGTAGTGGTTCCTCGCAACGAGGCACTATTGCACCCAAGGGTGCTGCTTCACTGCACGCGATTGACACAGTCAGCGGTAGTTTCATGTCAAAGAAGCGACATCAGAATAGAAAGGTGTCAGGTGGGTAAAGAGTGAGATAAAGAGAGAAAAGATAGAGAGAGAATAGGTGGGGAGAAATGAATTAGGATTTTAGGGTTTAATTGAGTTGGGATAGTGATGGCAAATGGGTTGGCGGGGCGGGGCAAGGTGGGCACCCATCCACGAGACATGGGGCAGGATGGGGTGAGGATGTCCCGCCCCGTAAAAGGAAAAAAAAAAAGAAAAAAAGGAAGGATTAAAAATAATTTTATTTCAAGATAATTCACTCGTTAAAATTTCATTTTAATTTTGTATTTTATTATCTAATAATGACATAACTTGAAATTTTGAAATTATAAAAAAAAATACAAATAAAAAAATTAAACGGGACAAAAAATTGCATTGCGCCTCGCTCCACCTCATCCAAGGCGGGGCGGGGGCGAGATTTGGGCCTGCCCTGCCACGAACCCGTCCCGTTACCATTTCTAAGTTGGGAGGATGTGGTGGGATGGGTAGATTAATTTAATTTTATAATATTATTATTGATATTTAAAAATAAATTATCACATGATTTTTGAAAAAAAAAAAATTTATAACTTTATTTTTGAATTGGGGACTTAAAAATCAGGTGTGGGTATAATTTTTCCTAATTATTATATGATAGGAAATTGAATGTTTTTAAAAGCACAAGTAATCCTGACCCAATAAAAATAAGAGATCAGCCGCCCAGCCCATTATTTCGGGCTGGATTTGGTCTCAAGAATATAAATGGGAGCGGGGCGGGGTGGTGTCGAAGGTGGTGGTTGTTGTAGGAGTTGGATGTTGAGTGTTGACAGGGTGGGTGAGTGAACTTGGTCGGGGAAGATGAAATATTTAACTGTTCTAATTTATTTATTTATTTATTATTTTATTTTATTTTTGCCAATATGTATTTGATTGTTTTTGGTGAAATTTACTTGTACTTTTTGAAAGTTATGGGATCCCATTTGTAATTTTTTTATTTTTTGTTATTTACTGTTTTCTTTTATTTTTCTTTATTTAAATAGAAGTATAAATCCGTCATATAATAGTTAAAATGTAGGGAGGGAATAACGAGTTTTGCTACATAATTGAAAGGTTGAGGATGAATTGTGCTAAAAGAAAATTGAGGATAGATTTATAATATTTCACAAAGTTTGTGAATGAAAAGTGCAAATTTCTCTTATGTAATTCATAGTTCTACGTTTTCAAAACATGAATTCCCAAAGTTTAAGATTTTCAATAGTTTGATATCTACATCGATTTGAAATGTTTTCCTCTCGATTCTTCACATAATCACGAGTTTAGGAACTTTCACTTCACTTGAGAATCAAAGAGGCTTCACCCAATTATCATGCTAGATACTTGCATAATTGAAGATGCTCGATTGACGTTAACTTGTGTGAAGAAATCTTACGACTTGAGCAAGGGCGGAAGAACACGGCGGCGACCATTCCCTCAACATTTTTTTTCTCCTGAATTTATATAGAAATTTTTTGTTATATATAATAGGTATATATTTAACCTCTCCAACAATTTCTACCCCTGATACAATGGTTAGTTTCAAGTTGCAGTCACCTAAAAGCCACCACCAAAATCATCCTCTGTCCATAAATCTTTATTAATGTTATATTGTTTTACAAATTTATTGACAAAAATATTTATTAGTACTCAAATTTTATTAAATATTGGTTTGCTTATGTTGGTAATTTCTTTAATATAATTATCAACGAAAAATTCATCAGAAAAAAAAATCATGAAAAATTTAATTAATTTTCCTCTCTCTCTCTCTCTCTCTCTCTCTCTCTCTCTCTCTCTCTCTTCATAATTTTGTGAAGATTATTAATAGCGAAATTATACTTGGATTTGTCATAAAAATGACACAAAGATTAAAACAATTCAGTTATACAAGTTATCAATATGTTAAGATTTGGGGTCCATCTTAATAAGGTCAACCTTGTTAAGAGGAGTGTCTCAATCCTTTATATATTGGTCATTATTTCGGTATTTTACCGATGTGGGATTATATTCCCTTAACATGCCCCCGCAAGATGGTGGCTCGTTTGAGCAGAACAATCTTGAAATCCATGTGCTCATTTTTAGAGATTTAATCGGATCGAATCGCTCGTTGGAGCTTAATGGGTTCTGATACCATGTTAAAGTTTGGGGTCCATCTTAATAAGGTCAACCTTGTTAAGAGGAGTGTCACAATCCTTTATGTATTGGTCATTATTTCGATATTTTACCGATGTGGGATTATATTTCCTTAATACAATATAGAAGTCTATCGCTTTAAACTTTGCTAAATTTGTCTGTTATTTCATTATTGTGATGTTTCCTTTTACATCAAAAAATGGAATAATAACATATTTTGATACTGAATAGAAACATCAATATTGTTTGTTTTGATTCTTGATTACCTAATATAAAATAAATTGACCCAATTCAATGATCGATAAAACTGAAAAATATCGCGTAAGATTATAAATTAATAAAATTTCTAGGATGTCAAAATAATTATGCAAAGGTATCATGTCAATTACTAGAAAAGGGTAAAAATTTATTTGAAAATAGATCAAGTCTTTAAAAATATTATAAACGAGTTTCATGATGTGATGGAGGTTGATATTAGGTGTATTTAGTTATAATTGTGACCGTTTGTGATCAAGAAATTGTTATAAGGTATTCATTGACATTTTTCTTCTTCGGAGTACATCTTTGAAACCTTTAAGGCGTGATGAGTTAAGGTATTTGAAGGCTCTATGGTATTTACTCTTTTTGCTACTTGATTGGCATGGATCGTTACGATAGTTCTTTAATCTATTTCTTTCGTTGTACTTTTGGTCATTCGAAAATGATTCATCCTTCTAATCTCAAAACAAGATTTTTAGCATGATCATGTGGAAGATAATTATATTATGGATCCTATATTCTACGTTTTCAAAACCTTTCCTTTCTCATGCAATTTAAAATG
This sequence comes from Olea europaea var. sylvestris, assembly GCF_002742605.1. NCBI lineage: Eukaryota > Viridiplantae > Streptophyta > Magnoliopsida > Lamiales > Oleaceae > Olea > Olea europaea. Next base: position 16,141,115 of record NC_036256.1, on the reverse strand, counting down.
CATAAAAGTTTGATCTACTTCTACATCTTTTTGAAATCTCTTCCTCTTGATGCTTCATAATCACGAGTCTAGGACATCTCACTACATCTCTCACTAGAGTCGAAAAGGCTTCACCCAATTCTCTTGCCAACCACGTGCACAAAATGTTTAATATACTCGATGAACATTAAAATGTGGGTGGAAACCTTACAGCTCGAGGGTGTTAAGGGGTTGATATCAGAGCTAAGAAAAAAATTTAATAAAGTTAATACCAAAATCACATAATTTGCCCCATTTTCCAACTCCTTAAGAAACCTAACTTGAGAAAACACAGATTGGGGTTTCATAATTAGGGGTCTAACTCAAATTCTGTACTTCAGCAATATAAAAGATGGTGGTCTTCACCCTCCACTCCCTTGTGATGGCAAAAAAAACCCATCCCGTCCCATCCCGAATAGAGCAAAAAAACCCTCTCCAAAGGGGTTGGCGGGGCGGGGCGGGACAAGGCAGGGCATGGGGCAGGCGCCCCGCCCCATGAAGGGGAAAAAAAGAAATATAATTAAAAATAATTTTATTTCTAGACAATTCACCCGTTAAAAATCAATTTTGAATTTGTATTTTATTATTTAATAATAAAATAACTCAAAATTTTGAACATGTAAGAAAAATTTTAAATGGCGCAAAAAGTTGTCCCGCTCCTGTCCTCGCCCTCATCCCGCATCCCGCTCCGATTTAAGGCTGGGCAGGACATGGGGCGGGACGAAGTTTAGGCGAGATGGACTCCCTTTTGAGTCAATACACATTATTTTCTTGGACACAAAGCGTTGGTTCTTTTACGTTGTATTTTCATCTGCTGGATGTCAAGTTGCTTATTGCTCTGATTACATTATTCCATATTTTAATGAGAGGAATAGTAATTTTTTGAATAATGTGTGGCTGAAAAAATTTAAAAAGTTTTTAGATTTACATGTAATATTATTTCATTAAAGAATATGTGATTGATAAAAAGAGAAAAAAAAATGAATTTTAATTTAATAGGGGAAGACAAAATTAAATTTAAAGAAGTTTTACAATTGCCATTCTTTAAAAAATTTTGAATTGTCAATATGCTTACCAAAATGTAATCTCAAATGTCATTCTGTCAATTTCTACTTTAAAAGTTTACGAACTTACTGACATCATAGACGAAATGACGGATGATATAACATTTTTAATAGTCAATTAAATTTTAAATGGTGACTAACAAAGTGACAGATAAGATAATATTTTGATAATTTCCCATGACAATTTAAAATTCAATAGCAATTAGAAAACATTTGTGATGGTTGAATAGCAATGGAAAAGAGATGAAATGTGGAAGAATCACCAGCCAATTGAGAGGGTGTTTGGTGGAAATTAAAATTAAAATTTTAATAAATTTTGATAAATTTTTTTGGAATGTATGATTGAAAAGTTGTGAAATGATTAATATTGATTGTTTGATTTTGATTTAGACTTAAATTAAGATCAAATTATCAAAACCAAACATGGGCTAACCCCCTACGCCACCCCTTCAGCATCCTGCAAAGACAGAAATCCCGCTTTGCATTTCACCTACTTATTGCTTTTCTTATTGGGTCAGTTTTCAGCCTTTTCTTTTTTTCTGGTGGTGCCATGTCTGTTGTTTTACTTTCTGTCAATTTGTCCTTCAAAGCCCTTTATCGATTTCACGGTTAAATAATCAATTTTCATGGATTACAATCATTTTCTATATGTTGAATAAACAGAAATGTTAATGTGACTAGTGATCAATAAACAAAATTGACTCTTACTTACCCGGCCACATTATTTTGAAAAAAATTGTATTTTTGAACTGTGTATTGATGAGAAATGTGTGAATAAAAAATAAGAAAATTTGGAATTTACGTATAATATTATTTTATTGAAGAATGTGCAGTTAAAAAGATTTCAAATCACTATTTAATAAGAATGTATTTTTTTTCAAATAATGCGAATCAAACAAGGCCTTAATCCACCTTGCCAAAACATGTCATGAAATCGTCTGAAGACGGTTCAAAATGCAAAAATTTGCATACGTTTAATCTGCAAAGACAATATAAAGAATTTATTACGAAAAATAATCGATAAAAGGACAAAATCCACATCATCAAATGCAAACAGTTAGAGAATACATACATGACAGAATTCTAAAGACACGGTAACTTAGCATGGTACATGTAAAACAAGAGATTTGCCTCTTTATTAATAACTGACGGCTGTGAATAGCTCAGCCAAGTGTAAAATAAATGGCGTTCGAGCTTCTAACCCTCTCAATATCCTTGATGGGTTCGTCCCACACTACACCGGCTATCCAATTGCATAAAGCATTTCGAAATGAAAGTAATTAATTCGTAGAGCATGTACCTGCTGCACCCATAAGCAAGAACCGCAGAGAATTTTCAGTTTTCATGTCTTCATGTCACTCAAGAAAACCTCAAGGCTCCATCTTCATCCATAGTCCATACAAAATCAGGCTTATCAGCTCTTGGTCCAGCGACTGTCCTGTACACGTAGAGTTTCTCAACAGAAATGGATTCAGGCCTTGAATCCGGGGGTCCTCTCTCGTCTATAACTTCAACATTGAGATTGGGCATCTTCTGACCGAGCAGTTTACAAGCTCCATAACTTACAGAGCAAGATGACATCCAAAGGGATCGCATTGTCTCCAGCTTTGCAGCATTGGCCAATAGAGCCCTGTCCCCAAATGGACAGTCCCTGATCTCCAGTTTTCGGAGGCTTTCACACCCTGACAAGACGTGATGGAGGCCCAAGTCGCTATCCCCAGCGAAAGCTAAAGAAAGCATCTCTAGTTTCTTAGCATGAGTCCCAATGTATTCAAAAACTCGATCAGTGAGGAGACCAGAAAGGGAAAGGCGCCGCAGTTCTTTACAGTGCTCTACAATGGCTCCAAAACCAGTATCAAGGGGTTCAAGGGTGAGGTAATCAGGAGCTTGAGGTTCGATAATACATAGACGGAAACGGAGTAGGTTAGGACGATTCCTTGCAATAGCAATCAATGCGGCATTTGACATCTGACGGCAGAAGTATAGCACTGACTGGAGCTTGGGGCATCCTGCCGAAACTGTGACAAGCCCCTGTTCAGTCAAAGATACATTTGGCTCTGCACTGTAAGGGTCCGAAGGAAACACCCTAAGTTCCTGCAGATCTTTGCAATATGATGAAAGGGCCTTAAGACCAGCATCCTCAATGTAATCCAGCACCTGATTAAACATGTCTCAATAAGGTCAAGGACATAATGCAACACAATATTTGCATTATACACAAAAAAAAAAGCAGAAAGAGCAATAAAAAAAAAATACATGGAAATATAATTATCCAACACTATACAGCACAAGTGATCTAAATATCAAAATTCAGAAACTTGAGCATTTCATTCTAACTCAAGTACTTCAACGTAAGGTTTAATTTTTCCTAAAATAGCATAATGAAACCTTACTCTTAGCCATTTAAGAAACTATCAATGAAATGACAGAATATAAGATCACATACCCATAGACACTTGAGATTGGAACACTGGCTAATGAGCTCAACAAGATCAGGACTTTGAACAGTAGCATAGCTCAAGTTCAGTTTAGTTATTCTGGAGCACACACAATACATTGCTGGAAGGTAAGCTGGAACTACATCCCAGAACCCAGACAAGCTTTCGAGATGCTTGCAGCCTGAAAAAGCTTCCACCAAGTTTGAGAAGATATCAGTTCGAATTTCAGTTGAACAGGCACCTGTACCAAACTCAACCAATTGGGGGGCACGACGAAGTAGGCTTGCGAGCTTCTCAACGGGAACCGCACGATTCAGCCTAAGTGTTTTCAGGTTAGGACACCGTGAGATGAGACGCTCCAAAGCTGAAAAGCTTACCTCAGAGCCCAAACAGGACATGTTAAGTGACACCAGTGAGGTGAAGTTGTCTGGGAAATGGCTAAGCCAATGCCCACTCAAGTCCTCCACTTCACTCTCCCTCAGGTCTAATTCTCTAAGATTCCTGCATTGCAAATATCCAAAATATATTGAAACGTTTTCCAATTTAATACTTGACTAGATCCAGTATCCTTCAGGAGAAGAAAAAGTGACAATTAATACGGACAAATAAATTTCAACAATCGCCACTCAGAATGCTGTAACTTTAGTCATAATTGCAGCAGCATAATTTTTTGAAGAGGTAACATTCTAATTAGGAAAGTTAATAATTCATGGAAATTGATTATTTCACTCAAGTATCCCAATCCCAGTACAGAAACACACAGAAGGTTCAAATGTTCAAACCTGTAATGGTGAGGCCAAAAACTCTTACCATAAAAGAATCCTCAGCGACAAATAAAAACCAAATAGAATACAAAGCGGGAATTGTATCTTCAACATATAGACAATTTTAAAATTTGAATTGCAATTCTTGCAAGTTCATGGGGAAAAATGTTTCCATTTATTTAATGCTCAATAGTTTCAAAGGAGTCAAGAATTATGAGTAGACTCGCAGTCGGTGGAAGATTTGAGCCTTCTTATACATTTCCCTGGTTAAAAAATAAAATAAAATCACAATTTTGTCTATGACATAATGTTCTGCTCATAGGAGAAAAATCACATAAATTTAAAAAAAAAATGAAGAAAAAATACTCCATCCAAAATATTTGACCTAAAAGAAGAAATACAAATTCAAAGTTTCCCTTTTGCTGTTCATTGTCCATTCCTGACTTGCCATGTACGGTAAACCAAAATGAACCAAAGCTCTTCAAAGATTTAACATATTGTCTCCCACTAAAAACACCAAGATTCAGCAGGAAACCTAAAAAATTCAAACTTTATACCGGAACTTTAAATCAACTCAAAGTTCCTAACTCACTTTTCCATCTACAGTTCACCCGAAAAGAAAAATAAGCACTTTCTGTAACAATCGCATGGAATGTACTCCCAAATACAGACTCAAAGCCAAAGAAATTAGAATTTCTACCTGCAATTGGCTGCAATGGAGGAAAGTCCATCAGTTGTGAACCCCTCGCATGACGAGAGAGACAAAACCTTAAAATTCTTGAACGACTTGGAGATCAGCTCCAAGCTCTCATCCGTAACCACCATGCGCTTGAGCTTGATTTCTTCGAGCCAAGGGTAAGACCTAGCCATAGCTGAGATCCATGGGTAAACATAGGCACCCCACCTCTCTGGCACCAAGTTGAAGTCCGCAAAATGCGGCTTCCCCTTGATCTTCACGGCCCTCACCTCCGGGAACCGGCGGATCATGATCTGTGGACTCACCGCGTAACAGTTCCCGATAAAAACTCGCCTCCGACACCATCTTTCAATTTCGTACCACGATTTGCACACCAATGAAACCGCATTCCGGTCCTTGTCGGAGCTCAAGAACGCAAACACGTACTCCAGCACCTCCTCCGGGAACGAGTACACCATTGAAATTTCTTGAAGTATCGGGGGTTAAAAGCGTAACTTTACTGCAGATCTGATAATTTCTAGAGAAAGAAAGAAAGAAAGAAAGAAGAAGAATGGGGGAAGTGTGTGAATAGAAGAGAGAAGGTTTTTTCGAATTTATATCGTGAGTTTAATGTTACTGGCTGTGAGGTTAGGAATTAACCACGGTTTAAGTCGACGTTTAACAGGTTGACACGTGTCGTAAAAAAATGAAATATAGTCCTCAGATTTGGGAAAATTGAGTTGATTCGGACGGGGCGACCCGGCGTGGGCATGAAACAGTGGGTATTTTGGTAATTTTGTTGGGAAGGAATCTTGTGATTCAAAATGCATAGGTGGATCTGATGGATGGGATTGTGAGGGCTACGGCCGTCAACCGGTCTATTTTTTGTTATCAATTAATTATGATTGGTTAAAATTTTGAAACTCATTTTTTTTTAAATTTAGCCCTATCTGGTAGGATTAAAATCGAATTTTTGTTACATTTTGAAGTCGCAAGAGAAACAAAATCAAATTTCGAGATGACCTCACCTCATTGGATGAGCGTGGGCCTCTGATGTGGTGGCAGCTCCTCATTAGACGATCGAACAACATAGGACAATGCCACCGTCGTACGAAAATTTTTCTCGATTGTAAGGGCTACGATCGTCAACGGGTCTATATTTGTTATCAATTACTTATGATTGGTTAAAATTTTTAAACTCATTTTTTTTTAAAAAAAATAAAATAAAATTTAGCCCTATTTGGTAGGATTAAAATCGAATTTTTGTTACATTTTGATAAAAATTGATAATATATGATTAAAAATTATGAATCCCATAAAATATATAGTTAAAACTTAAAATTAATTATTAACTTAATTTAAATTGAAATATAAATTTTAATCCCTATCAAATAATAACTTTTTTCCCAAACAAATGTTCAATCAACCTCATTTCAATAAAATATATTTACACGTAATTTAAAAAATACCATCTATTGGGAAAAATAGAGCTCAAATATAAGTTAAATTAATAGTTTTTCCATCGTTATCACCGTTAAGTAGTTTTAGAAATCAAATTTAAGCTTTAATCGACCTCAAATGAGATAGCTAAACGTAAATTTAAGTGAAGTTGAGTCAATTTGAATGAATTTATATGAGAAGTTTTTATTAACTTTCATAGAAACTTTAAGGCTTGATATGGTCCATTTCATGTGTTCAAATCTAGAAATCTACTAATTTTTTTAACCTTTTTATTTTTGTTAGATATTTTTTAAGTAATGTGTAGGCGATCATTCAAACTCACTAGTTTCATTTTGTTATTTAAATTTTTTGCTTTTATGAAAAGCAAAAAAATAAAAATAAAAATAAAAATAAAAATAATAAAATAAAAAAATGAAAACCTTTTTCGGATTGGCTTGAGTAGCAAGGATGCAAAGGGATCGGGTGATGTGGTCCATCCTTTCTCAATCCCGCCAAGAGTTTTTCGAGGAGTGGAGTGGAGTTGAATTGAAATGTCTTCATTTTCGGTCCTTGCCAAGTAAGCTCGAAATTGCATAGGATATAAAGGATGAAAATTGCCAACCCTATCGAGTAGGCAACAGACTGCCTCCATTTGACAACTCGACTCGATTTAAAGAAAGTTTGATTTCAATTTACACCCTAAATGGAACAATAATACCAAATATAATGTAAACTCACAATTTTGACTAAATGAATAGAATTATCGTGCTATTGGTTCTAGTGCAATTTGAACTAAACCAAAATAAATAAATAAATAATAAAAAAGTCACTTATTTAAAAGTTTATTTATGAGTATATCTATAAGTTTTAAATAAATATATATCAGTGGTCGAAGTTTGATATAAGTTATGTTTCAAATTATTAGCCCAACACGGCCATGGCAGGAGATGTAAGAATTTATCCGCGTGGAACACACGGTGAAGACTAAAAAGAATTATTGGGGTATAATAAGTGATGAATAATGACACCCACTTGATGATTTCTTCACCTGCCTTTTCATAATTGACCGCATATAATTGGCATGTATCCTATCCTCAATTGAATTTCAACACTCAATTTGCCTAATAAATCAACATCGATTTAATTGGACCCCACCACCCATCTAGCTCACAATTAATTTGCTAGGGCAACCAATAATTTGGAGAAAATAAGAGTTGAAACTATTAAATTAGGCTTGCTCGACAAGGTCACAACGAGTCAATTCTCAACGCTCATTTGAATTTTATTACTAATCTTCCATCCCAGTTTTAATTCCGCAACCATCTAGGCACCATCATAGAGTCTCGTGCTTACAAGAATGATTCGCAGTATATGTTTTTTTATACCAATATTTCTATTGCGTCATTTTTTATTGAAATCATATATTGATTCAATGACATGACTGATATGCTGAATTGAACGACTAATATTGCAAAAGAAATAAAAATGCACACAATCAATTGTTACAACTCTTGCAAAAAAGTTGGGTAACTTAAGTGGAAGAATTTTAACTATTTCGAGAAATATTAATGGTAGAGTTAATTCAATCCAAAACAGTTGTAACATTATTCTCAACAACATTATCATCACATTTATAGAAATACGAGATCACGTGATTTGTCAAAAGTACAGAGAAAGATAGAATTTATGTCGATGACAAACGTCTACGAAGAAGAAACTTCAAACGAAGAAATAAATGTCTTTAATTCACTACCTCAACTTTTTGGCATTTCATTGACCTTAGCTGTATGTACATCGCAAAGGGTTAAAGAGGAGAGGAGTCCCCACTTTTGCATCATAAGATTGTACGAGACATTGCCGAAAGTGCCCTTACTCAGGGATGGACCACAATTTTTGTTGTTGAAGTAGATGAGGGGCACTATCGTCAGTCTGTGAAAGGGACATGGTATCGTGGGTTGGCACTGTCGCCCCAATAGACCTGTCCTTTTTATGTCCAAAGCTGATATTCCTAAGTTGAAGTTGTAACGGTACAGATTTTAACGTCATTTAAATTATATTCCCCCCCCCCCCCCCCCAACAAATTCTTATTTTATTTTTTTATTTTTATTTTGTTTTTTTATTTTTTTGATGATTTCAACTTATAAAAGTAATACGTGCCTAGCGACATCAAAATTATATGACAAAACTCGTCCAACTGTGAACAATTCTGAGTTCAAGAATTTAGTTTATGTTTGGTATAAATATTTAGTGCTATTAAAATTATACGACAAAACTCTCCCAACGATCAACAATTCTTTAGAATTCAAGAATTTAGCCACTGTTTTATAAAAATTTTAATTTTTTTCTCAAACTCAATTTCAATCACAATTTTTTTTAACAAAATAATTTTATATGTAAACCCTTCCTTATTTTTATACTTTTTAATCACATATTCTCGTAAAAAATTCTACATCAAACAGACTTTTATTGACAGACAAGTTAATAATGACCCAATAGGCAAGCATAGGGTAAAAATTAAATTCCTTATCGTAGTCTTTATTAACCCCTATTTTACAATTTTTTTGAAATCATAAGTTAATTGATTACATTAAATGTGTAATTAAAATGTGAGAAAGAGTTTTGGATTTAATCAAATATACAGTTAAAAGTGAAGTTTGACAAGTTCGAAATTTGGAGAGAGAAAAAAAAAGAGAAATAAACTTTATTGAACAAGAGTTAGCTACAAAATATTGTGTGAATAACTTCTCTATAAAAAATAAAAAATAAATAAAAAAAAAAAGTGAAACCCCAACCTTAGGGGTCCCCCACCCTTCCGTCCCTATAGTATCGTGAGAGAGGTTAATCGCAGGATGTGTCCCAACAGGTCAGGGAACAAGAGTTACATGTACACTAGTACCCACAAAGAGTCTCAATCCATATTTCAGGAATCAAACCCTCACACTGTGGCTACCAGTAAAGTTGAGTATACCTCATCCTTATCCTTTACACCACTGGAATATGTCTCGGGGGCACGTCTATATTATGTAGTATTTTGACCTATCATGGTTCATACACTTGCATAATGGTGTTTTATAGTAGTAAATTTATTGAATTTTGAGATTTTGATTATACTAATATGTGAATTAAGTTCATTTTCTTAAAATGTAACAAAATTTTTACCACTGAGAAATTTTAATTTTAAAAGAATATATTTTACCCTAATTTTATCCAAACACATGCTAAGCTGCAAATCAGCAATTTTAATTTTATAGTTACTAATACGTGTGATTAGTATGCTGAGTTGTAATGCGCGTAATTGCGTAAAGTTGATTGTTTAATGGTAAGATAATGGGATTAATAATTAATTAATTATTAGTTAAACTAAAATAATAGGATTAAATAATTATGCCCACGCACGGTCCTCCGGGAATCTCTCCTCTCCTCTCCTCGAGTGGGATGGCAAGGTCTTTGCTCTATATTTATTGCAAAAATTTTATAATTTTTTGGAAAATGAATTCTTGGGAATATAAGAAAAAAATAATTATTTTTTCACGTCCATCTTGGATACCACGTTTGTACTATCAAATTATTTTATTTGTTAGTATAATGTTTTGCTCCCATTCTTGGTGGTTTGCTGTTATTTAAGCACGTGGATTACGTATATCGATAACTTGTAGTCTATATATATAACACTAATGAGGATGCATGTCAAACTAGAACATGTGCCCTTTCTCATAGATCAAGAGCGATTTAGTTGACGGGTTTTTATAATCTCGATCGCTTAGATGGTGCGAGAAATGAGATTTTGCTATAAATTATCGTGAAGAGATTCGTAGCCATTATTAGAACTGTGTCATTAGTCTACCCTTGCATTATTTTTTTTGTCGTGTTAGTTCATCCTTTTATTATTGTCACTCTCTTTCATATCACAATATTTCCCTTTCGCGGCCTCTCCTTTTAACCATTTGCCCCAAATTTTCAAGTACCCGTGGAAGAAAATAAGCGAGGATAGTTGAGTGAAGGGTTGGGTTTAAAAGCAATGCTCGTGCTATGGAGTATTACTCGGTAAAATAAGATTCTCAACGTTAAAAAGAGATTGTTCTCGAAGTTTCATTTTCTCTCTTCAACTTTGTCCTTTCGAGAAAATAACTCATATATATTATCATCAATATGCGCTAAACAACAAATCAAGGTGTCATTTCGAAATGGAGCATAGTGGCCTCACTTGATTAGCACTATAAAACCAGTTATGTACTATTAACTCCACTGACTCATTTATACTAGAAATTAGTATAAGATTAGCAGCACGTGATTAGAAAGCTAACTTTGATTATATACAAATTTAAATTCTTTTTTAATTTTCTCTCTTTCTCCCAAGTCTAGAGGCAAAGATAACTGAAAAAAAAAAAATTCTTGATGTTACAATTGTTTTAGGGTTTTCTACATAATTATTTGCAAAGTTAAGGAAAAAAAAAAGTAAGCCCTGTCTAGCACCAAATTTTTAAAACTCATTTTCAACCACATATTTTATGAAATCTACGACTTTTACCAATTTTTCAACCAAATATTTCATTAATTTTTATAAAAAATTAGTAGAAATCTGTTTTTAAGTTTAACTAAACAGGGTTTAAAATAATTATACATATCTAGATTACCTATTGTTTTTGCACGGCAATAATCCGTGTGGTAGTGCGAACGCCTTAAGGCTTAAAGTGATGAACATTATGCATGTGTTTGGCTAATATTATTAGTAACTTAAAAGTTACTTTTACTACTTAATCAGAGTCAAACTTTAGCTTTAACCACAAAATTCAAACTATCCCTCGTTATTATCTCCACATTTTGCAATCCTCATCACTATTTCTACTAAAAAATTACTGATAATCAATCTTAAACATGGGCTTGTAGGTCCTAGATTTTTGCTTATTATCCATGTTCCATGAAAATGATTTTGATTGGTTGGGTAGGCTGATTGGCAATCAAAATTGCCCCCATGTTAGATTAGATTTGCAACAAGAAGTCTACCTCCCAAAGCAATGCCAGTGCATGCCTAGTAAAACTTTGTCCCTCTTTCCAATCTTCTTCTACAGTTATTTCCCAATCTTTTCCTACAGTTGGTCAACAATTTTTGGTACAAATCGGCCTATCCATCCAATTATTTATCATCAAATTTTTTTCTTCCTATTCTAAAGTATCTTTTCCTTTGAAATATTTTGGCACACTTTTGGACACATCTTAAAAAAATATTAATATAAATAAAGAAATTTTTGAACTTGTGACTCGTTAATCACAATCAACCATTGATTCTATTTTAATTGGATTCGTGTCTTGAGACCTCATCACTAGGGCTTGGTCAGAAGAATCTACTACAATCATTTCTACCTATCTTTATAAAATCTAACCTAACAAGCTCTTCCTCGATTATCTCTTTTCATTTCTCGATATTAAAAATTTGAGTAAAACAATTGTTATCAATGGAATAATAAATGAATGGACGTAAATACAGAAGTTTTCAATAAAGTAAATATTTTCAATCTACTAATCATTCGAAATCTAAATTGAATATTGATTTTATATTTTTCAATTGTGCAAATTATTCAAAAGATGCAATAAATAAAAAGGTATAGTTCAATTTAATTCAATTCAAATTCATGATTTATTTGAAATTTAATGGTCGCTTATACAAACAAAAAGTTCTAAAAAGTGACAATGCATCCAAAGTTTAAAAGCTTTGTAGGAGTCTAAAGGGAGAGAATCCGAAGCCTAGAAAGGTTTCATGAGAGTGGCTATGCATGAAGAGAAAAATGTGCAACTTTTTGAAAAGGTTTAATGGCATGCTTGGCTAAGTTTCAAAAAATACTTAAAAGTAAATAAATTTTTGAAATAAACTTTGTTCTTTTATTGGTTAAAATAAAAATAAGTATGTTACTCATTTTTACATTAAAGTATTAATTTTTTTTTAAAAAAAGTATTATTATTATTATTTTTTTTCCTAATAAGTATTCTTTATTTAAAAGTAAGAAAAAAATTAGTACTTTAATGTGAAAAAGATTGTTGGGGTGGGGATCGGCCTTCGAACCATATGTGGGTTGAGTTTCTATCGCATACTGCTCTTAAACCCCGTTTTACTACCTTAAAGCAATTGCAGTATTTCTTAGTACGAGCATCTTCCATTATTTACTTCGATACATATAATCCATATGGGAGAAAAATCTATACTATTACGATGCACTACTCAACTTGTGAGATCTCACATGCCGTGCAGACAATTGAAATGCTTTTATCGATTTTTCTTTCATTCTCTCCAGCTTACTTAAAAATAGCTTCATTTCAGGCAAAGCCAAACATGCACTCGAAGTTCCAAACAATTTTTTAATTTTTAAAAATAATTTCATTATTAATTTTTTATTTTTTTTTTGGGAAATAGAATATTTAATTTAGAATTATTTAAAAAAACTGTCGAAATAGTAAATCGGCTTAGTCAACTTACCCACTTGCCATCTCGTCGAATTAGGCAACTTCATGTGAATGTATATGAACAAATTTTTTTTTGTTTTTTTGTTTTTGTTTTTGTTTTTGTTTTTTTTTAACCCCTATGACTCCTTTTAGTTTTCGGCTTTTTATATGCTCACAAGTTTATATAAAACTTTCTTAAGTTAATTTTCTTGCATTTCTTCTCTTTCAACTCACTTGAGTACTATGAAAACATAATTTAAACAGAACATTGAAATATTAAAAAAAGGAGATTTTTTTTTTATATATAGAAATAGAAAAAGAGAAACTCTTGGGTTTATATAAACAAACAATTTATAAAGAAAAAGAATTTTATAGTTAAAAATAAAAAATAAAAATTCTCCCATTTAAAAAATCCTCATATGAAAGCCATGAACCAAGGCCAGTAGTAATGTAATGAGGGGTCCATAGTTGAACTTGTCTCAGAAATGGGCCGTGGGCCATAGTTGGACTTTTCTGGCCTACCTTTTCCAGTTCGTTAGAAACAAGTTCTAGGCGTGATATAATACAGTGATAATCGACAAACACGCCCTAAGATTGTGATCTTGGGTCCACCTAATTCGTTGATTCTTTCCTCTTAACAAATCCACCTTTTGATATAATCCTCAATTTTGTCGTCATAAGGAAAAATCTAATAAATAGGATGTAGGAATTGGTTCAAATCATTAACCAAAAATTGGAAGATGAAAATGTGTGTAAAAGTGAAAAATGAAAAGATGTGACTACGTGTCAATTTCGATCAAATATTCGAACTTGATCCGATGGTCAAATTACAAAAGTAAATAGACCGTCATATTCTACTCGTCGAGTAGATCGTCGTGGTATATTTGAAATCTCGAAACCAATTCCGAATGAATGAGAAATTGCGGACCAAATTTGGAAGAAATGAAGTGTTGCAACTTTTCGAAAGAATGCAGGTTTTAACCAAGTGTTGCAATTTTTTGAAAGGATCCATGTTTTTTCCCACATTACTTCATTTGCACCCTTTCTACATCTATAAATAAGACCCTATTGACATGATTTTGGATACACCAATTGCATTGAGTATTAATTCTACTCTTGCAATTCTCTCCTTTCTAATTCCATAGTATTTTTATATATTTCCTTTGTAGAGGGAAAATTCTGTCAAAAGTTCGTCAGTTTCTTGTGATTTGAAGTGCTGCTACCACAAGTTGTGAATTCATTGTATCTTGGGAGACAAGTGTCATTCACCGTGAGCACTGTAGCGAGGCAATTTGTCTTAAGGAAAGAGATAAAACAAAAAAGTTCATTGTCGGCAAATTTTTGAACTACAAGATGGTGGATTCCAAAGTCGTGATTAGCTAAGTGCAAAAAATTTAAGTCTTGTTACACGACATCCATGCTGAGAAAATGGAATTGAGTGAATCATTTCAAGTAACTGCCATTATTGAAAAACTCCCTCCTATGTGGAGAGATTTCAAAAATTACCTCAAGCACAAACGCAAGGAAATGAACTTGGAAGAATTGATTGTGCACTTGAGGATTGAAGAGGACAATCGAAAAATCGAACGAAGATCGGTTGATTAAGATAGAGCAAATTTTGTTGAAATGGAACCAAAGACAACAAACAAGAAACGAAAGGCTCCTAATTATGCACTGCAAAGAGACAATTCCAAGAAGGCTAAGAAATTCAAAGGGAATTATAACAATTGTGGCAAGGCTGGACATCGTTCAAGTGAATGTCGAAAGCCAAAGAAGAATGCTGAAGCCCACATAGTTGCAAATAACACTTTATCCGATGGACTGCAAGAAATGAGTTTATCTGCAGTAGTGTTCGAATGCAACATGATAGAAAATACTAGAGAATGGTGGATTAACACCGGATAAGGGGATGTTCTCCAATTATCAAGAATTGAATGGGGAAAAACTATACATGAGAAATTCTGCAAGTTCCAAAGTTGAAGGACAAAGCAAAGTCACTTTGAAGATGACATCTGGGAAAGAACTCGTCATCAATAATGTTCTACATGTGCCGGATATATGAAAGAATTTAGTGTCCGAGTCTCTACTTAGCAAGAATGATTTTAAACTTGTATTTGTATCCGATAAATTTGTGTTGTCTAAGAATGAGATGTATGTAGGGAAATGATACACCAATTTGTATATGTATGTATGCATGTAGGACCCTATGGACATGGTTTTAGGTACACCAATTGCATTGAGCATTCATTCTCCTCTTACAATTCTCTCATTTCTAATTCCATAGCATTTTCATACATTTCCTTTGTAGAGAGGAAATTCTGTCAGAAGTTCGTCGGTTTCTTGTGGTTTGAAGTGCTGCTACCACAAATTGTGAATCCATTGTATCTTAGGAGACAAGTGTCATTCATCATAAGTACCGTAGTAGGGCAATTTGTCTTAAAAAAAAAAAGAGATAACGTCTCACCTTGGATTATTTTCTATTTCTACTCCTTCTTAATCCTAATTTTGCGTAATCGTTATACCAAAACTCTGTCCAAATTTCCATTCATATAAATTATATTTTGATCACGCTCTTGCAGGTTAAAACTGATCAAACAAATATATCTAAAAACAACCCTTACATAGTCCCTTTTATAAGTCGTCTCCAACATAGGATATCGATGAATCGAAGTGAAACGGGCTAGAGATTACTCTACTTTTATATTCAACTTGCCTAAATTCATTTAATTTAAAGTAACAGTTATTTTAAGAGGTTCAAATGCCATTTTGTTTAATTAGCTTAAGTTTGAGCTACTTTGTTCTTGTCGCAAGGTTAAGACGGTATTGAATTGGTTTACTTATTTAGGTTTCGATTGAGAATTAGATACCCCATTTTTGCATTCTATAATACTCGTTGCTTATACCTTTATTTTATAAGATAAAAACAAGTAATAGATTAGGTCAGCGTTTGAGGGTAGACCTTTATTTTGCAGGGAGCTAATCTGTTCCTTGGAGAGTCGCCTTAGGCACCATGTCATACTTCAAACTCGAAGACCTCGAGGTTAAATCTAGATCTCAAGTTTCATGGATGGGGAAATCTCATGTGGCGACCTCGGGCTAGAGGGTCCTCGAGGTTGGGTAGTTTCCATGATGAGTCAAGAAGTGTCAAGCTTCTGAAACTGAAGGTCGAGTTCGTGGGTGGTCAATTATGACCTTATCAATTACTTTTTTTTTTTTTCTCACATTGATCAAAAACAATTTTTCAATTTTAACGGTAAAATTAGTTTCAACTAGTTCAATGAATGTATTGATTATTACCTTTAATTTTTTACATTCTCTTGGTAATATATAAAGACAGGGTTTTAATACGCACGTTTTAATTTGAACTATTTTTGGGTGACAATCCCCTGAACGTTCGGGGGTGGTGTGGCACCCCCCCCCCCCAAAGGCACACAGGCGGCACCACACAATCCCCTGGACATCGCAGGCGGCACACCACAACCCTAGACGTCCAGACGGTTGTCCAAGGGGTTTTAGCCTATTTTTCTTTTTTTTTTTTTATTTCATCCAATATCGAGTTGTTTTACATGAAAAATTCTTCACTAAAGTCTTAAGTTACCTAATCCTCATATTATCAAACTTGTGTATTGATTAAAAACGTCTAATCAATATGATTATCTTGTGATCAACTTATGTCAAATCAATACAATTATTTACAAACCTAATTGCGTGATTAGGCGGCTAATTGGAAACATAATCTTAATACAAAGTAACGGACTGAAGAAACATGTGATTTGGTCAATTTGTTTAAGTCCACGTTAAAAAAAACAAAAAAAACAAAAAAAACAAAACGTGCAAATTTAATCAAACTTTAATAAAATAAAAAAAATAAAATATTACAATAAGTCTTAATGGCGTTTTAGAATGGATAACATAGATTAACCTAATCGTGTGAACTCGAGTAAGTGGTTTAGTCAAGTTTCATTTTCTTAGGGCATAGGCGCATAGACCTTTCGAAAATATAACAAAGCGCGTAAAATGGACATAGTGACATTAATAGTAGGTCGAATTCTAGTATCCAACAAGAAATTAGAATAGTAAAAAGTGGTGTACAATTGAATTTTTTTTTTTTTCATTATAATTCAACGATCGAGTGAGTTAGATTCGAGAAAGTGAAGTCAATCATCAATCCAAAAACTTATGTTAAATTTTTAGATGCGTAATAAGAATATAAGAATGGTGGAAATAAGGTCGATCCAATGTTCATTATAAATTCTAAAAAGTTACGAACAAATACAACATTCTCAACAAGACATACACACGAATTAAAGCCTCGAGAGAAAGCGCAAATAAACAAGGCAAGTTATGGACGACTATAAGGACTGGCCTAAGATATTCATAACGATTTTTAGTTCATTTTTGATAAAATTAGATGGAATATCGAGTTGAATTGTTCTAAATCCCATAAAATGTGTGATTAAAATTGATTGTCGACTTTAACTTAAATTTGAATTCACTATGTAGTTGAATCAATGTGTTACAACATGCAATATCATGTCACACATTTCACTATCTGTTTTCACTGGCGCTGCCGACATCATTTGTAACAATATATATCAAACAATTTGCCGTCTATTTTTAGCATCATGATAATGTCTATCCCCAACCACACCCCACGACTTGTAACATTCATTTGTGAAACAATATATTACTCGTTCCTTCACATATACACAGACTGACTTTCCTTATTTTCTTGTCCCAATTATACAGCCATTTTTTTTTTATTGAAAATATTTTGTTTTGTTTGTTTATTAATATACCCTTATTTAATTTGTTTAGTTACAACGAATTTTTCCCATTTAATACAAATATAAATAAGGGTAAACTATGAATGTTTTCAACAAAAATTGTTTTTCCAATATTTGTGTGAAGAAACAAAATCATCCTATATAAATGAGTCGGAGAGAGTATATGATTCCAAATTTCCACGCCTCGTGAACTAATAAAGAACAAATTTCTATGTAACCACAAACAAAAACAAGAAATGAAAAGAAAACCAAAATATACGACTGGATCCGAAGTCACCAACTTAGGAAATGGGGATTCATGGTCTCCAATTTACCCCGTCCAGGTAAACTCTAATTACACAAGATAGAATTGATTGAGATAAAGAAAAAAAAAAGAGAAGATTTTCCCCAACTTCTTGGATAAGCTGGTAAAAATCTCCAATCCAAGACAACTTTCATTGTGGTAACAATTGTAAAATCCAAATTCCTAAATCATAAACTAGTAGAGAAGAACAAGGGTGTAAATCACACAGCCCAAATAGCTAAGAGTAAATGATTCAAGCAGTTACGTACAGGAACAAACAAGAAAACCAAAAAGAACAAAATAAAGAGAAAAGAGAACTAGGGAGTCCTGCGAAATTTAAAGAGCCACACATTTAGAAAAAATAAAAATAAAAATGCAGCTACTGGAATTTGCCGGTATTGTATGCATGTAACTCTCATGTTGCCTCCCAAGCTGGACCTGCGTGGTTCAAGCTAGGAGCTAAGAGAACCTAAAATCAAAAGCAGTCTAGGATAAAAATGCTTTTTATTAAGAGAACATTAACCTCGAGTGACCTGATAATCATTAGTCAATTATGTATCAAACGGCAGATGGTCTCAATTGGCACTATATATGTGTGGGGATATCATCTAAGACTAGCGGTGAGTGAGTTGACTGCTCAGTTGTCAACTAGGGGCAGATAAGAGGAGAGGGCGTATGGTGCCCAAGTTTCTAATATTCAACACGTAATTCTGACAAAATCTTCAGAAAAAATAGATGGTTTTACCCTCAAAATTTTTGGAGAAACTGGAGTATAGTTCTTGTCAATCTATGTCTCCCCTAGCCTAAAATCCTAAGATTCGTCAATGCTATCTATCAACCGTGATATGGTATAAGACAATTTTTTATGCCTAGTAGTTTCATATTAAGATAACAAGAAGGTGCAACCATTAGAAACAATTTGCATAGTACTGTACTATGCATTAATGTGCCTTTACTAAGATTATAATCTAAGTAAAAATAGAAGGTCCTGGAAGTATAATTGATGGATTTGGGTCTCAAGCGTAGGGTTGTCTGATCATACTCGAATGCAACTACTTATTTACTCATCTGACAATAAATACAGACCAGAAGCGAACGAACATGTAGCAGTTTTCAATTTTGTCAATTCAGATATTGGCATTAAGAATAGCACTGAACCTGATGTCATTCGCAGGCAATTTTGGTATCAAAGCTGCTGAGACAAATGGCAAATGCCTGGAAAGCAGATATTGGATATTGATAGTCCATGGTGAACACATCCGTTCCCACTTTCCCAAACTGGAGAATAACATTCTCGAGCTCTTGTCCACCAGATTCATTCGTAATAGATACAACAAGCTGAAAGTTCTTTACAGAAGCAACCGTCACACGTCCATTGAAATTGAGACACCAACATTGGAGTTGCTCATGCCATCTAGGAGCCTTGTTTTTCAGAACTAGCCTTTCATCTCTTTCAGGCGACAATGATCCAGAAGGAAAACTATATGTACGAGTTGATTTTGATCTGAAGAATGGGAGGGCTGGGAAGGAATCTAAATTTCCAGTCAGAAATTCAGTTTGTGTGGGAGCCATACCTCCTGGTTCAATAGCAGAAGCAGGTATAGCGTCCATGACACACTGCATCCGCCTAGGACCCCTATATCGACAATATATACTTGGATAAGGAAGTAAATTTTGGTTTTTTACTAAAGAATATAATCTTATTGGAACTGTCCGTTTCCAATTCATGCTTTGGAACCCTATCACACCCCAGATATTATAGAAGGCATAGTAAAAGAGCAATGTATACCACAACAATATTTATCAATACGCAAAAAGGGGAACTGCTCAATTCTTTTTCAAAACTGAACAATTTTAAGAATGCAAGTCATTTTTCATTTCATCCGACAATGTCCATCGTGAAATAATTATGACAAAGCACTAATCTCTCACCTTGAACCCAAGACGTTCAATTCATACGAAATGTGCGCCACAGGATAGTTTCCAGCAGGGACCCTGGGAGAGACCTGTCTCATTCCAATTAACCTTGTGGAACGAGATTTAGTGACTCTGGCTCCAGCAATTGGTGGCTGTGCATCATAGATTATGAACTTGGTTCCCAAAAAATTAGATCTGCCATTGTTAGAAATGATGAAATTTAAAATCTGCAAATTCAATTTATGGAGAAACAATGCAGTATAAAAGTCGATTACCTCAACTTGCCAATGTAGGTGCTGCTTCCCTTTGACACATTGTCAGCATTTAGAGATAATATGTAATCTGTATATGTTGGTCGTTTACATCTTCGAGCAATAAGTAGGAATTTCCCATCATCATTAGAAGCTTCCAGAAGGCAAAATGGTGCAAAATGCATATTAGATGTAAAATGGTGCTTGGTATTTAAATTTGATGCCTAAATTTTTGGATAGACAAATGTAAGTGTAAAATAAATTGAGAACGCATGGAACTATTAGTTGGCTTTCACCTTGATTCAGATTGAGGTAAAGGCGATATGTTTGGTTACTACGATCCCGCTTTATGAAACACTGAATTAGGGTGTCTCTAGGACCAGGCTGCAGAAATAACAAAGAAAGATTTTCAGTATGCACTAGAGACGGGAACTAAAATAACCAATGAAATGGACCGGTTAGTAAATTTTGCAGCAGAAATAACAACACGAAACTCTTAATGGGACTGTCAAACTCCAATTTCTTTCAAGGCAATTAAATGATTTCTCGTTAAATGAATGCAAATTATTAAATTCCACATGAACATCCATTCTCATTATAAATAATCTTTACCAAACCTTAATATGTTATTGATGTATATGTTGATAACATCAGCTTTTGCTGTGCTGAAAAAAGATTAACTAGGAGAAATAATTGTTGTATGTTACAAAATCAAAATTTGAATTAAACAAAAGTGCTTTAGAAAACGTGTTACAACGATAAAAGATTGCCCACAAAGCATAAATGCAAATTATTAAATTCCACATGAACATCCATTCTCATTATAAATAATCTTTACCAAACCTTAATATGTTATTGATGTATATGTTGATAACATCAGCTTTTGCTGTGCTGAAAAAAGATTAACTAGGAGAAATAATTGTTGTATGTTACAAAATCAAAATTTGAATTAAACAAAAGTGCTTTAGAAAACGTGTTACAACGATAAAAGATTGCCCACAAAGCATTGCCATCCTATGTTTCTAGAACTCTCCACTTCGGAGGAAGTGCCCTTGTCTACGTGATATGACAAAGATAAAGGTATGAGATCTGTCTTGGATCCTTTAACTATAAAGGGGACATTTTCTATTGTTTTTATTATTTGATTTAAAATGATATATAATTATTATCTCACATTTCTAGAAAATGATTTAAATCAAGTCACCTTTCCTACAGACAAGCACATGGCCATTTCGTGTTAGATTGTAACCATTCAAGAAATATAGACATTCAGAAAGATTGACAACAAAAGGTATAAAACCACATGTACCCTCTGACTTTGTACACTATCAGTCTCAAAATTCCCAAAGTGAACACATGTTGAACCACTGCCAGTGTTCATGTGGAGTAAAAACCAAATTCTTAGGACCTGTTAACCATGTTTAGCAAAGTCAGAATTTTAGACCAAAGAGGTTTAGCTCATCTCGTTCTAGTAAAAGTTGTTACTGGGGTGGATCCATTTATACAAGTTTGCCAAATTCAGGTGGTAAATATACAAACTCTTCTATTTCATCATGATTGGTGAACAAAGAAGAAACATGAATATAAACTAAGGGCTGGTAAATTGGAATTTAGATCCATACTAAAAATTTAGATCAGTACAACATATATGTGATAAATGAGACTAAAAAATTTCAAGCCTCAGTTATTACTAGTACACTGAAGCTCAAAAGTGCTTCTGATGAACTAATTTAAGAGAGTTCAAGTTGTTTGGTCAATTTACACTAATTTAATATTTATTACTTAAAATAGTTGAGCTTGAATGAACATTAAATAATTTTGAATTTAGGAAACTTTCTAAGCTAAGCCCCTTTTTATTTCTGACCAGCTTTGAAAGGGATCTAAACGTGTTGATCTTTTGCCAAGCCTGAGTTACTAAGACTATAAAACCTATTGCCTTACTTTCCTCAACATTCAAAATCACCAAATTCAACAGAGATGCACATCATCTCACCCTCAGATATTTATGGTTTCTTCAAATGACACAACTTGCCCTGTTTACAAGGGAAAAAAAAATAAAAGACAATTATATAGCAAAAACTACGTTAAAAAAACTTTCAACAAACATTGTCAGTCTCTAACTTACAGAAAGACCAGAATACAAGGGCGAGCGTAATGATGATATTGGAATTATAGAGCTACACCAAATCCAGAGCATTAAAGATAAAAAAGAATTTGATTAGTAGCAATGTGATCACATGAAGAAGGACTAATTGTTTCAACAAATTATTTAAGGAAAGATATTATCTAAATATTTAGACTCCGTTCAAAAAGAATTTATAAACTGGTTAATTTTTAAATAAATAGAAATGAGTGGTGAATATGTATATAGTACTTGTGAGTCCAATGGAAAAGTGTGATTGTTTGACCATTTATAAATGATTTATAAATTTTGCCCAACGGAGGTCTACTGAGATCACTCCGATTGCATAGTTCTACCACAAAAAAAGATTCTCATACCCAACTCCAAAGGGAAAAGGCCTAGTTTGTCGTTCGTTGTATTTATAAACATTGAAAAGTTTATCTACTATATAATTTCAATGTGTTTTTCGTCAATCATTAAGATGATGGACCCCAACACATTTAGATATACTTTTTTGTATAGTATTTATAGCAAGTTTGATGCTTGGAATGATAATTGCCATCAAGCATTGAGAATCAGTCTGCATATCATAGATATAATTATTTAAACAAAACCTGATGTCTCGCTAATTGATGGGAAGGCCATATATATAGTATACTTTTCATTTGTAATCACGGATGGAAAAACAGAATGGTACATATAAAAAATAAAATCCCTCCAATCCCATAATTTCTGAAAATTATGGCAGTAAATAAATAAACACAAGCACATTCCTAACCCACACAACAAAATTCACCTCTCAATTCATGTTGACCGAATATCAATTGGAGTAATCAAAAAGCATTTTCAAACAAACCACATTTTTCGTCATGATTTATGGTATATTCCAATATAGGAAGCAAGTTGACACATTAAAAAGAAAAATGACACCTAAGTTTTATCAACTTGTCCACTTGATGTTGGTCAGACAAACTAAATATATAATGTAGCATCTATAATAGTCTAAAAGTAACAAGGAAAGACTAAAACAAATGCTCAGCGAATGGAACCTAACCTGCTTCAGGGAAATGGGGAAAGTTAACTTGCTAGAGACTTCCAGGGTTCTAACAATTTCCTTCATGATTTCTCTCCAGCTCCTACAAACACCAGCACAAGCAACCACATTCTTCCTTGGAGGCCATGTACACTCGGACTCCTCAATCCGCATCAACACGTCCCTCAATAGCTCGGGCGGCATATTGGCCCAACAACTCTGATTCAAAGCATCTGTTGAAGTCATCGAACTATCCTGAACTGCCCGGTGAGACCTTGACCTCAACCCATAACCAAACTTCGCATCAAACCCTTTTCGAGATATACTCCCAAACTCCCCCTTCATGTCCTGAAGTAGACTCCTAAATGACATATTATCCTAACACTAATATGAGCTCCAAACAAGATATGTATCTATATGCTGTTAATTTCAATGATTAATGGGCAGATCCTAGTTGAATTGATATAACCAACCAATATGCCCTCTACAAATCCTCTCTTAAAACTGCACTTTAACACCCAGAAATCAAATTGCTATACCTACACAAAAAAGGCTTTAAAAATTTGGACGATAATCCTGACAGTGTTATGAGCTACATATCATGAACAAATTAAACCATGTTTCTCATAAGAAATGTTCACTAATAGTCCCAGAACTAAAGCTCCAATCTTCAGCAAAAATTCCACATAAATACATAAAATCGTCAATCTAAAGATCAGCAAAAGTATAACAAGCTCACAACATCAAAACGATCGTTCCAAGAGCTGTACAGATCTGTACATAACTGAGAAATCTTAGAAACGCTAATTTTTTTACAAAATCTGTAGGGTGAACCCAATTGGGATTATTAGAGATTAATTCATTGTGAGGGTTGTGCAAATTCTACAGAGTAAAGGCGAATGCTATAGGAATTGGGTTTATTGTCAACTTTTTTTGTGCAGCTTTTCGACCTGGGTTTGTCCGCTCACGCTAATAGTGTTGAACTTGTCAGTTTCAATGTCTTATCGGGTCGGATTTCAGTGGATCTGTATCCAATACAGGATCCGGAGCGAATTAATAATTTGTAAAATGCATATCATAGTTAATAGTAATATAGAT
>NC_036256.1:16099764-16112959 GCF_002742605.1 Olea europaea var. sylvestris | reverse complement strand
CTGGCGCTGCCGACATCATTTGTAACAATATATATCAAACAATTTGCCGTCTATTTTTAGCATCATGATAATGTCTATCCCCAACCACACCCCACGACTTGTAACATTCATTTGTGAAACAATATATTACTCGTTCCTTCACATATACACAGACTGACTTTCCTTATTTTCTTGTCCCAATTATACAGCCATTTTTTTTTTATTGAAAATATTTTGTTTTGTTTGTTTATTAATATACCCTTATTTAATTTGTTTAGTTACAACGAATTTTTCCCATTTAATACAAATATAAATAAGGGTAAACTATGAATGTTTTCAACAAAAATTGTTTTTCCAATATTTGTGTGAAGAAACAAAATCATCCTATATAAATGAGTCGGAGAGAGTATATGATTCCAAATTTCCACGCCTCGTGAACTAATAAAGAACAAATTTCTATGTAACCACAAACAAAAACAAGAAATGAAAAGAAAACCAAAATATACGACTGGATCCGAAGTCACCAACTTAGGAAATGGGGATTCATGGTCTCCAATTTACCCCGTCCAGGTAAACTCTAATTACACAAGATAGAATTGATTGAGATAAAGAAAAAAAAAAGAGAAGATTTTCCCCAACTTCTTGGATAAGCTGGTAAAAATCTCCAATCCAAGACAACTTTCATTGTGGTAACAATTGTAAAATCCAAATTCCTAAATCATAAACTAGTAGAGAAGAACAAGGGTGTAAATCACACAGCCCAAATAGCTAAGAGTAAATGATTCAAGCAGTTACGTACAGGAACAAACAAGAAAACCAAAAAGAACAAAATAAAGAGAAAAGAGAACTAGGGAGTCCTGCGAAATTTAAAGAGCCACACATTTAGAAAAATAAAAATAAAAATGCAGCTACTGGAATTTGCCGGTATTGTATGCATGTAACTCTCATGTTGCCTCCCAAGCTGGACCTGCGTGGTTCAAGCTAGGAGCTAAGAGAACCTAAAATCAAAAGCAGTCTAGGATAAAAATGCTTTTTATTAAGAGAACATTAACCTCGAGTGACCTGATAATCATTAGTCAATTATGTATCAAACGGCAGATGGTCTCAATTGGCACTATATATGTGTGGGGATATCATCTAAGACTAGCGGTGAGTGAGTTGACTGCTCAGTTGTCAACTAGGGGCAGATAAGAGGAGAGGGCGTATGGTGCCCAAGTTTCTAATATTCAACACGTAATTCTGACAAAATCTTTAGAAAAAATAGATGGTTTTACCCTCAAAATTTTTGGAGAAACTGGAGTATAGTTCTTGTCAAGCTATGTCTCCCCTAGCCTAAAATCCTAAGATTCGTCAATGCTATCTATCAACCGTGATATGGTATAAGACAATTTTTTATGCCTAGTAGTTTCATATTAAGATAACAAGAAGGTGCAACCATTAGAAACAATTTGCATAGTACTGTACTATGCATTAATGTGCCTTTACTAAGATTATAATCTAAGTAAAAATAGAAGGTCCTGGAAGTATAATTGATGGATTTGGGTCTCAAGCGTAGGGTTGTCTGATCATACTCGAATGCAACTACTTATTTACTCATCTGACAATAAATACAGACCAGAAGCGAACGAACATGTAGCAGTTTTCAATTTTGTCAATTCAGATATTGGCATTAAGAATAGCACTGAACCTGATGTCATTCGCAGGCAATTTTGGTATCAAAGCTGCTGAGACAAATGGCAAATGCCTGGAAAGCAGATATTGGATATTGATAGTCCATGGTGAACACATCCGTTCCCACTTTCCCAAACTGGAGAATAACATTCTCGAGCTCTTGTCCACCAGATTCATTCGTAATAGATACAACAAGCTGAAAGTTCTTTACAGAAGCAACCGTCACACGTCCATTGAAATTGAGACACCAACATTGGAGTTGCTCATGCCATCTAGGAGCCTTGTTTTTCAGAACTAGCCTTTCATCTCTTTCAGGCGACAATGATCCAGAAGGAAAACTATATGTACGAGTTGATTTTGATCTGAAGAATGGGAGGGCTGGGAAGGAATCTAAATTTCCAGTCAGAAATTCAGTTTGTGTGGGAGCCATACCTCCTGGTTCAATAGCAGAAGCAGGTATAGCGTCCATGACACACTGCATCCGCCTAGGACCCCTATATCGACAATATATACTTGGATAAGGAAGTAAATTTTGGTTTTTTACTAAAGAATATAATCTTATTGGAACTGTCCGTTTCCAATTCATGCTTTGGAACCCTATCACACCCCAGATATTATAGAAGGCATAGTAAAAGAGCAATGTATACCACAACAATATTTATCAATACGCAAAAAGGGGAACTGCTCAATTCTTTTTCAAAACTGAACAATTTTAAGAATGCAAGTCATTTTTCATTTCATCCGACAATGTCCATCGTGAAATAATTATGACAAAGCACTAATCTCTCACCTTGAACCCAAGACGTTCAATTCATACGAAATGTGCGCCACAGGATAGTTTCCAGCAGGGACCCTGGGAGAGACCTGTCTCATTCCAATTAACCTTGTGGAACGAGATTTAGTGACTCTGGCTCCAGCAATTGGTGGCTGTGCATCATAGATTATGAACTTGGTTCCCAAAAAATTAGATCTGCCATTGTTAGAAATGATGAAATTTAAAATCTGCAAATTCAATTTATGGAGAAACAATGCAGTATAAAAGTCGATTACCTCAACTTGCCAATGTAGGTGCTGCTTCCCTTTGACACATTGTCAGCATTTAGAGATATTATGTAATCTGTATATGTTGGTCGTTTACATCTTCGAGCAATAAGTAGGAATTTCCCATCATCATTAGAAGCTTCCAGAAGGCAAAATGGTGCAAAATGCATATTAGATGTAAAATGGTGCTTGGTATTTAAATTTGATGCCTAAATTTTTGGATAGACAAATGTAAGTGTAAAATAAATTGAGAACGCATGGAACTATTAGTTGGCTTTCACCTTGATTCAGATTGAGGTAAAGGCGATATGTTTGGTTACTACGATCCCGCTTTATGAAACACTGAATTAGGGTGTCTCTAGGACCAGGCTGCAGAAATAACAAAGAAAGATTTTCAGTATGCACTAGAGACGGGAACTAAAATAACCAATGAAATGGACCGGTTAGTAAATTTTGCAGCAGAAATAACAACACGAAACTCTTAATGGGACTGTCAAACTCCAATTTCTTTCAAGGCAATTAAATGATTTCTCGTTAAATGAATGCAAATTATTAAATTCCACATGAACATCCATTCTCATTATAAATAATCTTTACCAAACCTTAATATGTTATTGATGTATATGTTGATAACATCAGCTTTTGCTGTGCTGAAAAAAGATTAACTAGGAGAAATAATTGTTGTATGTTACAAAATCAAAATTTGAATTAAACAAAAGTGCTTTAGAAAACGTGTTACAACGATAAAAGATTGCCCACAAAGCATAGCCATCCTATGTTTCTAGAACTCTCCACTTCGGAGGAAGTGCCCTTGTCTACGTGATATGACAAAGATAAAGGTATGAGATCTGTCTCGGATCCTTTAACTATAAAGGGGACATTTTCTATTGTTTTTATTATTTGATTTAAAATGATATATAATTATTATCTCACATTTCTAGAAAATGATTTAAATCAAGTCACCTTTCCTACAGACAAGCACATGGCCATTTCGTGTTAGATTGTAACCATTCAAGAAATATAGACATTCAGAAAGATTGACAACAAAAGGTATAAAACCACATGTACCCTCTGACTTTGTACACTATCAGTCTCAAAATTCCCAAAGTGAACACATGTTGAACCACTGCCAGTGTTCATGTGGAGTAAAAACCAAATTCTTAGGACCTGTTAACCATGTTTAGCAAAGTCAGAATTTTAGACCAAAGAGGTTTAGCTCATCTCGTTCTAGTAAAAGTTGTTACTGGGGTGGATCCATTTATACAAGTTTGCCAAATTCAGGTGGTAAATATACAAACTCTTCTATTTCATCATGATTGGTGAACAAAGAAGAAACATGAATATAAACTAAGGGCTGGTAAATTGGAATTTAGATCCATACTAAAAATTTAGATCAGTACAACATATATGTGATAAATGAGACTAAAAAATTTCAAGCCTCAGTTATTACTAGTACACTGAAGCTCAAAAGTGCTTCTGATGAACTAATTTAAGAGAGTTCAAGTTGTTTGGTCAATTTACACTAATTTAATATTTATTACTTAAAATAGTTGAGCTTGAATGAACATTAAATAATTTTGAATTTAGGAAACTTTCTAAGCTAAGCCCCTTTTTATTTCTGACCAGCTTTGAAAGGGATCTAAACATGTTGATCTTTTGCCAAGCCTGAGTTACTAAGACTATAAAACCTATTGCCTTACTTTCCTCAACATTCAAAATCACCAAATTCAACAGAGATGCACATCATCTCACCCTCAGATATTTATGGTTTCTTCAAATGACACAACTTGCCCTGTTTACAAGGGAAAAAAAAATAAAAGACAATTATATAGCAAAAACTACGTTAAAAAAACTTTCAACAAACATTGTCAGTCTCTAACTTACAGAAAGACCAGAATACAAGGGCGAGCGTAATGATGATATTGGAATTATAGAGCTACACCAAATCCAGAGCATTAAAGATAAAAAAGAATTTGATTAGTAGCAATGTGATCACATGAAGAAGGACTAATTGTTTCAACA
The DNA here is from genome assembly GCF_002742605.1 of Olea europaea var. sylvestris. Lineage (NCBI taxonomy): Eukaryota > Viridiplantae > Streptophyta > Magnoliopsida > Lamiales > Oleaceae > Olea > Olea europaea. The sequence goes on along the minus strand of NC_036256.1, from coordinate 16,108,246 downwards.
AATTATTTAAGGAAAGATATTATCTAAATATTTAGACTCCGTTCAAAAAGAATTTATAAACTGGTTAATTTTTAAATAAATAGAAATGAGTGGTGAATATGTATATAGTACTTGTGAGTCCAATGGAAAAGTGTGATTGTTTGACCATTTATAAATGATTTATAAATTTTGCCAAACGGAGGTCTAATGAGATCACTCCGATTGCATAGTTCTACCACAAAAAAATATTCTCATACTCAACTCCAAAGGGAAAAGGCCTAGTTTGTCGTTCGTTGTATTTATAAACATTGAAAAGTTTATCTACTATATAATTTCAATGTGTTTTTCGTCAATCATTAAGATGATGGACCCCAACACATTTAGATATACTTTTTTGTATAGTATTTATAGCAAGTTTGATGCTTGGAATGATAATTGCCATCAAGCATTGAGAATCAGTCTGCATATCATAGATATAATTATTTAAACAAAACCTGATGTCTCGCTAATTGATGGGAAGGCCATATATATAGTATACTTTTCATTTGTAATCACGGATGGAAAAACAGAATGGTACATATAAAAAATAAAATCCCTCCAATCCCATAATTTCTGAAAATTATGGCAGTAAATTAAATAAACACAAGCACATTCCTAACCCACACAACAAAATTCACCTCTCAATTCATGTTGACCGAATATCAATTGGAGTAATCAAAAAGCATTTTCAAACAACCCACATTTTTCGTCATGATTTATGGTATATTCCAATATAGGAAGCAAGTTGACACATTAAAAAGAAAAATGACACCTAAGTTTTATCAACTTGTCTACTTGATGTTGGTCAGACAAACTATATATATAATGTAGCATCTATAATAGTCTAAAAGTAACAAGGAAAGACTAAAACAAATGCTCATCGAATGTAACCTAACCTGCTTCAGGGAAATGGGGAAAGTTAACTTGCTAGAGACTTCCAGGGTTCTAACAATTTCCTTCATGATTTCTCTCCAGCTCCTACAAACACCAGCACAAGCAACCACATTCTTCCTTGGAGGCCATGTACACTCGGACTCCTCAATCCGCATCAACACGTCCCTCAATAACTCGGGCGGCATATTGGCCCAACAACTCTGATTCAAAGCATCTGTTGAAGTCATCGAACTATCCTGAACTGCCCGGTGAGACCTTGACCTCAACCCATAACCAAACTTCGCATCAAACCCTTTTCGAGATATACTCCCAAACTCCCCCTTCATGTCCTGAAGTAGACTCCTAAATGACATATTATCCTAACACTAATATGAGCTCCAAACAAGATATGTATCTATATGCTGTTAATTTCAATGATTAATGGGCAGATCCTAGTTGAATTGATATAACCAACCAATATGCCCTCTACAAATCCTCTCTTAAAACTGCACTTCAACACCCAGATATCAAATTGCTATACCTACACAAAAAAGGCTTTAAAAATTTGGACGATTATCCTGACAGTGTTATGAGCTACATATCATGAACAAATTAAACCATGTTTCTCATAAGAAATGTTCACTAACAGTCCCAGAACTAAAGCTCCAATCTTCAGCAAAAATTCCACATAAATACATAAAATCGTCAATCTAAAGATCAGCAAAAGTATAACAAGCTCACAACATCAAAACGATCGTTCCAAGAGCTGTACAGATCTGTACATAACTGAGAAATCTTAGAAACGCTAATTTTTTTACAAAATCTGTAGGGTGAACCCAATTGGGATTATTAGAGATTAATTCATTGTGAGGGTTGTGCAAATTCTACAGAGTAAAGGCGAATGCTATAGGAATTGGGTTTATTGTCAACTTTTTTTGTGCAGCTTTTCGACCTGGGTTTGTCCGCTCACCATAATAGTGCTGAACTCGTCACTTTCAATGTCTTATCGGGTCGGATTTCAGTGGATCTGTATCCAATACAGGATCCGGAGCGAATTAATAATTTGTAAAATGCATATCATAGTTAATAGTAATATAGATGTAAATTATTATAATTAATTAAATTTAAGATTGAAAATTAATAAAAATTATAAATTTCATGAAACATGTAGTTGAAAATAAGTTTAAAAATAAGTTAACATATGACTGTGAGTAATGTAATAACAAAAATGCTTAACGTACAGGGTCACATGTAACACATTTAGCATAACTGGTATAATAAAGGATAAGCCACCATAAATATATGTTAGAGGTGACTCAAGTAGCCTCTAGGGCACATTTTCAAGTGGTAAAAGGAGAGAATTGAGAAATTCAGCTTTGTTTGAGGTTGTCACGTCAAGGGTTTGAATCCTAAAATATGGATTTGGCTCTTGGGTAAGTGCAAGTGTACAAGCAATCTTCCACCCTATACCCATGGAAGCATAACCTGCGATTTACCTCTCTCACGATATTCCAAGGAAGGGGCGGTGGGGGACCCTTAAAGTTGGAGTTCAACCTTTTTAGAGGTGACTCAAGTAACAAAGGATGTTAGATAAACAAATTTTTTATAAAATAATAGCAAAAATTACGTATCACTAATGATCACCAATAAAATTATCGTTATTAATTTTTTGCAGTACTATTGTACGTAATATAATAAAAATCAATATTTGGTAGGTATTTCAGATTGAATCATCGACATTGATATCACCAACATCCGACTCTAGTCCAACTATTGCAGACATTAATCTCATCGACAATCCTCAAGAGTACTTTGGTCGATTATCCCTAATAGAGAAGTTGTTGGTACATCAACATATAAAAGTTTTTTTTTTACTTTATTTTTTAAAATTTTAAATTGGTTACTACTAAGTAGAGTATTACTTCAACAAATTTAGACATCTTTGTATTTATAATTTCGAATAAATCCTTTTTTTCACTGTTGTATTTTATTATCTACAAATTTTATTTAATCATTAATATCAACTGGTCCGTTATAAATCTTAAAAATTTCTACGGAGTCTTTTCCTATTCATTCTATGTCGTAGGTTTAAAACCAAAAAAGTTTTTATCGAAAGCATTCCCTAAAGGTTGAGAATAATGTACAGCTAGAAAGGTAACAATCATCTCATATTCGAAGAACGAAAGGGCCATTTCACCTTTTTTTACGATAATTTTGAAATATTTTTTTAATATAACAAGCTGAAAGATCTTTAGAAATCTTTAATTATCCTTTTAACTGTTATTTAATTAATGACATAATATTTTGTATATAATATTTCATTTCTTTTATTTTACTTAAAGACGAAAGTTTCATCAATATATTAAATTTATTAAGTTTTTAAAAAATTAATAATTATCAACAACCATTTTTATGTTAAATTATTATTTTGCTGTCAATAATTTTTATTATTTTAATTTATGGATAGATTGAATTTATGAAATAAGTGTTTTTAATTATTTGGTTGAATTTTTTAAATAACATATTTAAATAGAGCATTGAGTAACGTAATGCTATGTATAACTTATTAAAGTATAGCTTCTTTGATTAAAAAAAGAAAAAGAAAAGGGAGGCTCAAAAATTTTATTTGTTTAACAAGGTTAAATAGCAGCAAGGGTGATCAATCTCTAGTTTCATTTTGTAAATTCATCTCCTATCATTTCCTTTTTTCCTTTCAAATAGTTTCAACTGCAACAGAATGGACAAGCGGCTTCGGTTAGGATTTCTAGAACTCATGTTGCATCAATATCTACTCAACGCATCCAGTCTTATTAGCATTCTCATCTTCTCAATGTATATCATTCGATCTTTAGTAGTACCAAATGCTTTTTCTTGAACCAAACCTATCATTCATGCCGTGCTGGATGAGAATTAAACTTATCTAAACTAAGTATAATTTATATATAAGCTTATAAGGTTAAAATAATAATTTTTAAAACTAAACTTTTGTCACGTTAGACAAAAATTCAATTAGCTTAAAGCTTTCTTACACGAATATATTTACCTTCACATATAATTTTTATTTCAGGATTGTGAGTTGTGACGGTGAATTCTCAAAGTGCCGTATTCGCAAGTCATGCTTCTCCTGTAAGCAACGACTTACCCTTTCTTATTTATTAACAAATTGGAAATAATTGAAGTCTTGTCGGCATATATGATTGCATTGCAGTGTTACACCCTGTCGAGTTATATTGGCTTTTGTTAGCATTTAATTGTAGGATCAATTGCATATGTGCGATTACGTTGAAAACTGGAATTGTGAGATGGTTGAGATGTTTTATTTCTATTGTTGGGTTTTTTGATACTTAATAAACCGGGCAATGATTTAAAACAGTTGTCGGATTATTTATCGACACCATGGACTTGGCTCGGCTCGGAGACGAACTACACTTTTGGATGGCTCGAGTTTGGGTTGGATGATTATTTGGTTAGTTGGACCATTTAGTGATTAATAAAGAGTTGGAAATTGGCCCATTAGTTTAGGTTATATGTCAGCCCACTTAGAGATCTCTTGGCCCATAGTTGGTGACCTAAACTAACCTATATATATTTATCTCCTAGTCGTTTAGTGTGTGTGTGTTGTAGCAATGGAGAGAAGAGGAGAGTTGAGAGAAGAGAGGCAGTCGAGAGAGAGGGAAGCCATGTGAGGTTGTGAGTAAGATTCACCCATTGTGATATCTTCTTCTTTCTCTCCATGCCTTTGTGGATTGTTAACACCACCACCCTTTTCCTTTGTGGGGTTTGAGAGAGTAAGAGCAGTCCAAAGTGAAGGCGAAAGTCTCGGGTCGAGTCAAGGTAAATCGGTGTTCATTTGATTGTTTTCTGAGCCCAAAATCAAGATTTATCGAGGAATTTCCGCTGCATCTATCATTTTTAGATTAAACATTGGACAATAGTCATATATCATGCCTCCTAAATATTAGTCTAGAAAAAGATATTGACAATTACTTTGATAGCAACAATGCGAATGAATTGACTGAGAATGAAGAAGTGATTCAGACATTAGTAAATATGATTTATGTTCGGAATTATATGTCTTGAGGTGCTATATACCTAATGAAGCAATAAGAGCAATTGAAGTGCTAAATATTTGAAGACATTAAATGGTTTTTCCAAACTGTTTATATTTTCTACAAAATTTTCTAACCATACTGGTTACAACTGCATCTGCAGAAAGAAGCTTCTTCAAATTTAAGTTGACCAAGATTTATTTTCAATCAATTATGTCACAAAAAAGATTAAATGGATTAGCTATGTAATCAATTGAGAAAAAAATTGTTGAACAGCTAGATTATTCAAATTTGATTAAAGTTTTTGCATCTAAAATAGCAAGGCGAATAGTATTTAACTAATTATTTGAAACATTGTCGACTTTATTATTTAATTATCATATAAATATTCTGTATTATACATTTTACTTCTTACACTATTGTTAAGTTCTAAGTTAACAATTGGTTTCATAATACACTTATAGATTTTGCATGCATACTACAATTTTTGGAGGCTTAATTTATGAAGTTCGCCTTAGGCCCCAAAAATAACGACCGTCACTGCTGATACATGAGCAAAGATAGCGGCATAACAATGCAAGTTTACAACGACAGAAACAAGATCCTTTGTTGTGCTATCATCATGCAGTTATAGGTATATCATTTGCAATAACATATAGCATAATGTTCTTTGGAAATGAATTTAAGTTTCTTGTGAGGTTTTTTACTAATAATGAAGTATAAATGGTAATTACCAAAGCTGTGTTAAGTAATATACATCTTTATTATTCTTATCCGCCGTTTTTACCAATCACTATTATGCAAGCGGATCCCAACATAAACGAAGTGATTATGAGTATTACTTTGGTACCAGAGGTAAATGAAACTCATTAACGGATGCAATCCGTTCTGCCAATTTCCTACCTGGGGATCCATCTTAGAATGTTTATACGAGGAGTAGTCCAAACTTTTATATATTGATCTACAATTTTAGGGGCTGTCTTTGTTGCATATATAGTTACTTGAATAGGCAAAAAAAAGTTTAATTTCAAGTCCTTTATTTCTCATTCTAGCAATACTTGGATTCATGTATTCAGTTGAGGAAGAAGAAGTTTATAGGCAACTGTAGCTCGCCTGTGCCTATCCCATGGCTAATGCACCTCATGTTGGCAATAAGGTCTTCTGCTTTCCTCAGAGTCAAATTGAAGACGGGTTTTGATATGCTCTTCTCCACAATTTATCATTTCCTCAACGCAATTTTGCTCTTTTAGTTGTTGTTCAATAATCTTATCTCTGCTCTAAGAATTTGGTGGATGGGATTATAATAATTAGTCATGTTCGTTAAATGATAAGTAACAGATCAAAGTAAGTGAATCCTTTCAACCGGAGAGCTCTTTGCTTCGAGTTTGCTGATTGTTGTCTTTAATTGGCGTTGTAGGCGTGGTTTTGTTGAATGTTGTTACCCAATTTTGTCAGCTAACGCATATGTTTTTATTACAGAATATTAATGCTATTTGCCTAAAAATAAAGAAGCATATAATTGATTGATTGATGGTGTTTAAGATAAAAGTATAAATAATAAAAATAATTAACTTCTTTAATAGCTTAAGTGCCCGCACGTATTCTACACGTGTTCTAAGGTCAAATATGCCTTTAATCATTTATGAAAATGTCACCTGTAAGTGCTTCGTAGAAATATACATGAAGATGCAGAAGAGGAGGCGTAATGATGTTAAGAGTGCTGACGAAATTTAAGTAAAAAAGTGTATCTTGAACTTTTAGATGAGTTAATCTAGTAAGGTATTTTGCCTTGAAATAAAGTTTTACCATCGCCCATTTATGATAATTGTGTACGCTTTTGATGGAAAATGAATATGGTTTGCATGTGAGACGGTGTGTTAGTAAAAACTGTAAGCAATTAATATGTATCCGCTCAATGACAACTTAAATTTAGATAAGGGGGTTCAATGACAATATGAATAAATAATAAATTACTCACTATTCTAACAACTTAAACTCCTCTTGGGACGAATATATAAATAATTTAATTTAAAAATAGATAGAAATGAGTGGGGGGTAAGTGGATATTACTTGTGTGTTCATTGGAATATGTGGTTAAAAATAAAGTTTGATCACTTATAAATAATTTATAAATATGGTTAAACGGAGGCTTAAACTTTCGGACGAGATATATCAACACACACTTCTCTAGAATATGCTTTATCTATCCAACCTCATTGAATATTTAACTTTTGAAATTTATGGACAGGTTGAGGTATCGCTATCAAGGATAGCGGCATGCCAGTGATAGTTTACAATGTACCTTACAAGATCCTACGTTGCATTGTAGACATCCAGTTACACATATATCATATACAATACCAAATAGCTCAACGTTCTTTGGAAATTACTTTAAATTTCATGCGAGGTTTTATAAAAATAATGAAGTATATAAAGTAATTACTGAAGCTATGTTAAAAATATATATTTTTATTATTTTTATCCTCCATTTTTACCAATCAATATTATGCAGGCCGATCCCAACACAGACGAAATGATTGCTCATATAACTTTGGTACCTGAGGTAAACGAAACGCATTGACCAATGCAACTCGTTCTGCTAATTGAAACTCGGGGTTCTATCAACATTATAAAAGGAGTAATACAAACACTTATGTGTTGGTCTATAATGTTAGGTAGCGTCTTTTTTGCACATATAGTTCAAAAAAAAAGGTTTAATTTCAAGTCCTTTACTCTCATTCTAATAATACTAGGATTTATATATATAGCTGAGGAAGAAGATGTTTATAGGCAACTATGGCTCGCCTGTGCAGATCCCATGGCTAATGTGCCTCGTGTTGGCGATAAGGTGTTCTACCTTCCTCAGGATTACATTGAACAGGTTGTGATATGCTCATTTACGCGATTCATCATTTCATCAATGCAAGTTTGCTCTTTTAGTTGTTGTTGAATAATATTATCTCTAATCTAAGAATTTGGTGGATGGGATTATAATAATTTGTCATGTTCATTAAATGAAAGGTAACAGATCAAATTAGGTGAATCATTTCAAAAGGAGTGTTGTTTGCTTCAATTTTTTTTACTGTTGCCTTCAATTGGCGTTCTAGGCGCAGTTTTGGTGAAGGTTGTTACCCAAATTTTTCGGCTATGTTCTTATTACGGAATATTCATGATATTTGCCTTAAAAGAAAGATGCATATTATTGATTGATAAATGAGAAAAATAACTACCTTCTCTATTAGCTTAAGTGTTCAGATTAGGTGATTAAACATGATATTAATGCATGCACGGTTTCTGCACGTGTTCTGAGGTCAAATCTTGCCATTAACCATTTAAGAAAATGCCACCTATAACAGCTTTGTAGAAATATACATGAGGATGCATAAGTGGAGGCGCAATTATGATGAAGTGTGGCTGACAAAATTTGAGTAAATAAGTTTAGACGAGTTAGTTTAATATGGTATTTTGTCTTGAAATGAAGTTTTAACATCAGCCATTTTTTATAACTGTGTATGCTTTTGATGGAAAATGAATATGGTTTG
>NC_036256.1:16077059-16099244 GCF_002742605.1 Olea europaea var. sylvestris | reverse complement strand
GATGTTTCATTCAATTTTGCTGATTGTTGTCTATAATTGGTTCTGTAGGCATGGTTTTGGTGAAGGTTGTAACAAGATTTTGTTGGCTAGCATATGTTTTCATTACAGAATATTAATTCTGTTTGCCTTAAACGAAAGATGCATTGTTGGTGTTTAAGATAAAAGTGTAAATGATAAAAATAACAACTTTATTTAACAGCTTAAGTTTTTAGATTAGGTGATTAAACATGATATTAATGCACGCACGGTTTCTGCACGTGTTCTGAGGTCAAATCTTGCCATTAACCATTTAAGAAAATGCCACCTGTAACTGCTTTGTAGAAATATAAATGAAAATGCATAAGAGGAAGCGCAATTACGATAAAGTGTGGCTGACAAAATTTACGTAAATAAGTGTTTCTTAAACTTTTAGACGAGGTAGTTTAATAAGATATTTTGGCTTGAAATGAAGTTTTGCCATCTCCTATTTTTGATAATTGTGTACGCTTTTGATGGAAAATGAATATGGTTTGCATGTGGGACAGTTAGTGAGAAATTTTAAGCAAATCAATGAATCCGCTATATAGCAACTTAAAATTTTAGATAAGATAGTTCATCAACAATAGGTACAAATAATAAATTACTCACTATTCTAACAACTTAATCTACTCTTGGGAAGAATTTATAAACAGATTAATTTAAAAATGGATATAAACGGATATTACTTGTGGATTCATTGGAATGTGTGGTTGAAAATGAAGTTTGATCACTTATAAATGATTTATAGATTTTTCCAGATGGAGGCTTAAACTTTCGGACAAGGTTGATCAACACACACTTCTCTAAAATTTGCTTGATATATCTAATCTCATTAACTATTTAATTTTGAAAATAATGGCAGGTTGATGCATACAAGAGCAAGGATAGTGGCGTGCCAATGCTTGTTTACAATGTTCCCGACGAGATCCTCTGGTATGTTGTCAGGGTGCAAATGTAGTACATCATTTGCAATACCAAATAGCTTAACGTCCTTTGGAAATGAATTTAACTTTCTTGCGAGGTTTTATACAAATAATGAAGTATGTATAGTAATAACTGAAGCTATTTTAAATAATATACATCTTTATTATTCTTATCGTCCTCTTTTACCAATCACTATTGTGCTGGCCGATCCCAACATAGACGAAGTCATTGCACTTATTACTTTGGTAATGGAGGTAAATGAAACACATTGACTGGTACAATTCGTTATGCCCAATTAAGACTTGGAGTTCCTTCTTAAAAGGTCTACTTATTAAGAGTAGCCGAAAACCTTATATATAATGGTCTATAAGTTAAGGGTATCTTTTTGCATATATAGTTCCTTGAATTGGCAAAAAAAGTTTAATTTCAAGCCCTTCATTTCTCATTCTAATAATATTCGGATGAATTCAGCTGAGGAAGAAGTCTACAGGCAACTATGGCTCGCCTGTCCTAATCCCATGGCTAATGTGCCTTGTGTTGGCAAAAGGGTCTTCTACTTTCATCTCACATTGAACAGGTTTTAATCTGCTCTCTTTCAAGATTCATCGTTTCATCAATGAAATATTGCTCTTTTAGTTGTTGTTGAATAATCTTATCTCTACTCCATGAATTCAGTGGTGGAATTATAATAATTTATCGTGTTCGTTAAATGATAACAGACAAATTAGGTGAATCATTTCAGAGTGCTGTTTTCTTCGATTTTGCTGATTGTTGTCGTTAATTGGCATTGTATGCATGGTTTTGGTGAAGGTTCCTGATTTTCTCGGCTAGCACATATGTTTTATTACGGAATACTAATGCTATTTGCCTTAAAAAGAAAGATACATATTATTGATTGATGGATGGTGTTTAAGATAAAAGTATAAATAATAAAAATCAATACTTTCTCTAATCGTTTAAGTGTTTAGATTAGGGGATTCAACATGATATTAATGCATGCATGTGTTCTGAGATAAAAATAAAATAAAAAAATCTTGCCGTTGCATTTATGAAAATGCCACCAGTAAGCTCTTTGTAGAAATATACATGAGGATGCAAAAGACGAGGTCCAATGATGTTAAAATGTGGTTGACAAAATATAAGTAAATAAGTGGATCTTAAACTTTCAGACAAGTTAGTTTAGTATGGTATTTTTCCTTGAAATGAAGTTTTGCCATCTTCCATTTATCATCATTGTGTACGCTTTTGATGGAAAATAAATATGGCTTGCATGTGAGATGGCGTGTTAGCGAGAAGCTTTAAGCAAATAAATATATTTGCTCGATAACAATTTAAATTTTTAGATAAACTGGTTCAATTATAATATATATAAATAATAAATTACTCATTATTCTAACAACTCAATCCCTGCCTGCAAAGAATTTATAAGAAGTTTAATTTAAAATTAGATAGAAATTTTTTTTTTTTTTTTTTTGGGTTTGGGGGGGGGGGGGGGTAAGTAGATATTGCTTGTATATCCATTGAAATGTGTGGTTGAAAATTAGATTTTAATTTCTTATAAATCATTTATAAGTTTGGCCAAATGGAGGCATAAAATTTCGGAAGAGGTTCATCAATACGCTCCTCTAGAATGTGCTTGATCTATTATCTAATCTTCCTATTTAATTTTTGAAATTTATGGACAGGTTGAGGCATGCATGAGCAAGGATAGTGACATGCCAATGCCAGTTGTCGGTTAGCACCTATGTTTGTATTATGGAATATGAATGCTATTCGCCTTACAAGATAGATGCATATTATTGATTGATCGATAGTGTTTAAGATAAAAGTATTAAAAAAAATTAATACCTTCTCTAATAGTTTAAGCTTTTAGGTGAGTGATTCAATTGATATTAATGCATGCACGTGTTGTGCCCATGTTCTGAGGTCAAATCATAGCATTATCCATCTATGAAAATGCCACATGCAAGTACTTTGTAGAAATACACATGAGGATGCATAAGAGGAAGTGCAGTGATGACAAAGTGTTGCTGACAAAATTTAAGTAAATAAGTGTATTTTAAACTTTTAGACGAGTCAGTTTAATATGGTATTAGACCATGCAAAAGTCTTGAAATGAAGTTTTGCCATCTCCCACTTATTATAAGTGTGTATGGTTTGCATGTGAGACAGCATGTTAGCGAGAAACTTTAGGCAAATAAATGTATCCGTTCTATTCATATATATATATTATTGAAATAAAATAAATTACTCACTATTCCAAAACATAACCTCCTTACTAAGAATTTATAAACAGCTTAATATATAAATATATGAAAATGCGTGGAAGGTAATTGGACATTACTTGTGGGTCCATTGGAATGTGCATTAAAAATGAAGTTTGATCATTTATAAATGATTTATAAATTTTGTCAAATGGAAGCTCAACTTTCCTTTGAATTTGATCAACACATATTCTCTAGAATGTGCTCGATCTATCTAATCTCATTAACTATTTAATTTTTGAAATTTATGAACTGGTTGAGGCATGCACGAGCAAGGATAGCAGTGTGCCATTGCCAGTTTACAATGTACCATACAAGATTCTCTGTTGTGTTGTCAGTGTACAGTTACAACTTACAAGTAATGAATTTAACTTTCTTGCGTGGTTTTATACAAATAATAAAGTATATAGAGTAACTACTTAAGTTCTGTTTAGTAGTATACATCTTTATTATTATTATTATCATCCTTTTTTACCAATGACTATTATGCAGGCCGATCCCAACACAGATGAAGCAATTGCACATATTACTTTGGTACCGAAGGTAAATGTAACACGTTAACTGATGCACTTCTTTCTGCCCATTATGTATTGCAGACTTCTCATCATTGTGTATTTGGAGACCTTCATTAATTTTTATCTTACTTTTAGGATTATTCTCAGTGTACAGAAAGAAAAATTCACAGAATGTTTACAGGCTCTCACATGGGTGTGGGCCCCATGTAAATATTTTATTGCAAAAAATAAATCACCCCCCCTATTATTGAGTCGAAGTTTCTCCCTGTAGGTGTAGCTTGACTCTTTTACTTTTGTCCTCTATTATCTATATGCACTTACTCGACTTAATTTTATTACTTTTTCGTCATTCTTCTGGAATGCCTTTTCATATTCTGAAATATGAGTTGTATGATTCCTCCGTCCATGCTTTTCTTGCATATAATTTGGAAATCTCATTGATAATCGTTATCATCGACAAGCATGCTTATCCAATCGCTCCATCATTAATTGATTTCTTTTCCTATTCACTTATAAGTTGCCAACCTCTACACGTGAATATGCATTTCTAACAAGATTTTTTTAGATTTTCGCTGAAAGATGAAGAAAGTTCACAGTACATCGCTCCTCTATCTAGAGCTTGGGAAAGTTGTATACGCTCCTTCAGTAGGAAGCTAACTGCATCTGATACTGGCGCACATTGTGAATTCTTCGTACCAAGAAAATGTGCTAACGAATTATTTCCGCCTCTGATTAGTCTTTGATCATCTTCTCCATAAAACCACCTGATGATAATGTTTTCTTGAATCGTATAGCCTTCATCTCATTTCTTTCAAACTGTTAAATATTTGATCTTTGATTCTCTTTAATGTTTCAATACGTGTTGTAGATGAATGTGAAGACACAGATCTTTTTTTGCATAATTCCTCAGCAATATTTCTTCTTGCAGGACATGTCTCGGCATCTCCCTTCACAGGACCTGGTTGTCAAGGATTTGCACGAGACAGAATGGCAATTCCGCCACATAAATCGTAGTATTAGAGAGGATCTCTTTATGGAATTTAATTGATAGTTGCAACATTTATATGTAATGGGCGGCCAACCTTACTTGATAGTTGACGATTCTTAAGTGACACGAGAATCTCGTGATTTCTTTTTTAGTTTCTTTACTTTTAGTGCACGTTTAGTGCACAACACTAGAAATGAGTTAGTATAATAAACAAAATTATATTTCTTTTCTTCCTTAATACTGCTTAGTACTCTCTAATCATCATTACTAAACATGCTACAAGTGGCTGATGTTTAGCTTATCTTCTTTTCCACCCTTTCTAAATACAGGTCAGCCAAAGTGTCTCTTGCTCGGCAGTGGTTGGAGCAGTTTCTTGAATTCGAAGAAGCTTGTTGCACGGGATACTTGCATATTCTTCAGGTTTTCTCGACCTTCTGGACCTTCCACTCTCTCTACCCTTCCTTATAGGCTTTTTCATGTTTCACAGGGGTAAAACTAGCAAACTCTTTGTTGGGGTCGCTGTGCAAACCTGGAAAGCAATATGTTAGCATCTCTGTTATCGAGTCAAAGCATCCAAAATGGGGTCCTAGTTTACACTTTCCATGCAATTTCTACAGAAAGCTTGTTTAAGGAGCATTATTATCCTTGGTAAGCTATTGTTCTTGAAAATAAGTTGAGTTTGGAATAGTAGAATGTATATTTTATATATGCAGGAGAAGTCTAGCCGAACTCATTATCCCTTATGATCACTACATGAAGGCGGCTGAAATTGATTAAAGTTTTAGGACGAGATTAAAATGCAGTTTGAAAGATCATAGGGATTCCGAGTTGAAAGGAGTGCAAAGTAAGTGCGGGTAAAATATAAAATAAGTTTTTGACAGCTCCTAATTGGCACAATCGCTCTTATGAAAAATATTAGAATTGACAAAATCGAAGGTCTTTAACATATTGGTCGTCTTATACCAGATTTGGGGGTATATCATTGGCATCAAAGATATTGACCATATCAGATGGCCAGGGTCCTATTGCAGATTTATCAAGGTTAATATACTTGTAAAAAATTTTAAGAAAAAAATTTCCAAGCTAGATATGAATACATTTAAATATCATATGTACAGCTACTAATTTACAAATTCTTTAACGGGTGAATGGGATTCTGCAGAAGATGCTGCTATTTGTCCCGACAGGGTTTCTCCGTGGAGCATTGAAGTTGTTGAAATATACAAGAGCAGGCAAAAAACTGTTCTATCAGATGTAAAGAAGGCTCGACCTTTTAATATATTGTTTCCCTTCTCTGTGAAGGATGGTAAGCCTGATAATGGTTTTATTTCAAAAATTAATTTACAAAAAATTAAATTTACATTTTCTTTTTTTTTTTACAGTAAGTAAACAAAGAAAAAAAATTAATTTTTGGACTGCTAAAAGTTGTAAATTCTGTACTGGGAATATGCTACCAAAGCGTAAGCTAGTGATACTTACGGTTACTGGAGTTTTGCCATATAGGGTGCAAGCGTGCAGCATTCGTGCTGCTTCACCTGAAAAAAGAAGTTGCTTTTGGAGAACTTCAAACATGTTTGGCAAAAAATTTACTTAAAACTAACTTTTAATTAGCCAAACATGCTGACATTTGTTCTACTCTCACTCATTATTACGCCTAAACGATCAAATTCATCCTTCATATCCTCAAAAGGCTTAACAAAGAACTCCATCGAGCATATACGTCATGGACACTTAGGGGTCTTGCAAGGTCAAGAATTCGGAACTGTTGACGCTTACAATCAGCAAACATCAGCACGGTTTGCCCATTTCACATTTGAGCCTGAAATCATTTTGTGGTTGGGGAGAGAAGCACATTGTGTTGGATAATCAACATCAACTTGAGATTCATAATCGTCATGAAAGCACCATATCCATCTCTCGTGGTGTTTCTACGAATTTGGACATTGCTATTTCCCCGTGCTCCTCCAACATTTGCTCCACGTGCAACCGAATATGGTAATGAAGCGGAAAAAGGTCTTTTCATCCTTAAAGTCAATTACATTACTTCTATGGGCCTGATCCCTCTGCTACCATGGACCCCTATTTTTTCTCATAATTTTGGTTTCACCACGTACATCGCACCACGAACTTTTCGGGCCAGGCCAAACAGAATTTTGATCACCGTACTCTAACAGTTTGTAACTATTTTCTTCCAGTTAATGGAGTATGGAACTGCTCTTAGAAGATCCATTGACCTAGCACGTTTCAATTGTTATGGAGAACTTGTGTCTGAGCTTGACAAGATATTTGAATTTAATGGTGCCCTCATTGATGGGAGCTCTAACTGGCACCTAAGCTACACTGATGGTGAAATTGATAAAATGTTCCTGGAAGTGAGTACCAAATTCACTAATAGGCCTAAATATCTAGTGCATTGTTCTATTCATAAAGACAGGCTACCGTGTTTCTGATTTACTCGATACTTGAAATACAGGGAATTCTGGGCCATAGTCAAGAAGATGTTTATCTGTCCTAAGGACTTTGCTCATTCTGCACATGCAAGGGCACCGGTTTGACTCTGTTTCACTGCATAGATATGATCAGGCTATGTCTGTCCATAATGCACCAGAAATAATGGGTGAATAAGGACACCCTTGGATGTTGTAATAAAACGATGTCTGGATGTTATAGTTTGTAAACAATGACTTACATTCTTATGTAAGCAGTCCCTTTTCTTATCCTCCTCCCCCTCTTTGCATGCTCAAGTTTGTGGAGGCATCTTATCTGGTTAGTTTTGCTGAGATAATGTACAGTTTGGTCGAATGAAGTCAACAAGATTGATGAGCATATCCATCTAGCAGTGCCCCCAAATGAAGAACCAAGCAGCATTTCTTCGATTTTTTGGATGTAAGCTTTTCACTGAGATATTCATTTGTGTAACCATATGATTCCAAGTCCCATTGATGAACTTGGAATTCAATGTTTAAAGGCAGAGAAATGATATTATACACAAGAATTTGAATTGAGCATCAGTGAAAAGAATAAGCCAAGGAGGTGCGGAATCATTCTAACTCTCTGATGTAGAATGCTAATCCAATAACCCCTCTGTTTTAAGTAAGTCAATGAGTGAATATAATATGAACTCATCGTCGGGAACTGGGGGAAAACTGGTTCCCTAAAAGTGGTATTAGAGTCGTGTCTCAAATATGACTATATAAATGCACACAATGAATTTTAGACGTGTTTCAAAGTTCTAAACAAAACTTGTAATTTTTGGAAACATGGAATTTATTATTTGTTAACACTCATGCATGTAAACTATAGTTTCCAAAAACACAGTGCGACTAGAAATTACATTCCCGTGGCTCTCTACCTTTGTGGGGTTTGTGACCCAAATTCGGTCTAGGGTTGCTTGATTTGGAGTATTGGGATTGAAGATGTTAAAATAGGGTCCAAGTGGAAAAGGTTGGATTTTCGACGTTGAAACTTTTGGAGCAGAAAGCTGTCGCCCGACTGTCGCCCAACTCTCGCTCGAGCTACAAGGTTATCACTCGCCTAGCACTAGACAATGCTCAAGCAACAGGGCCGCACGAGATTTCTTCTTTTTTGTTTTCACACGTATTTTGACCTAATTTTCATTTTTTAGGTTACTTGTAGGATTTTGACATGTCCCTTATAAATAGTAGACTTTTTATTTAGTTTAGAAAAATTGCTGTAACAATATTATTTTCTTTATTGGTTGTTGAATAAAATACTATATTCCTTTGCCAATCTATGTCTTCCATTTAGTCTTGTTTTTTGTATGAGATCATATATTTCATGTTGTGTCATATATCCTCATTCATCTCCAACAAGTGGTATCAGAGCTATTGGTTTGTGATTTTGCTCGAGGTTTCTGTTATCAATGGCAATCATGAAGTATGAAATTCCACTTTTGGATCGCAATACAAGATTTTCGTTGTGGCAAAATGCAAGCTGTATTTCGACGAATGGAGGGATGACATGGGATATTGTTTAGGTCTCAAGGCTACAATAAGGTAGCTTCCATACCTTGGGGACAACGAAGTGGAATGAGCTAGCAAGGCAAGCACACCAAGTGAATGCTTGTTTATATTCATTAATTAAGTTCCTAGATCGGAACATGGTAGCTTAACATCTACCTGCCTATATAAAGGGACATACAGTGGATGAGAAATGAGGGGTTCCAAATTGATATTTTCTTTATGACATTGTAATAGTTGTCCTGCACTATAATACTCTCATTTAGCTCAAAACGTAAAAATTTATCAAGAAGTGCCACGTCATTTTTCGGACACCAACATTCTCAAAGTACGAAAGCCGCAACAGAATAATTGTAATGTATTAAAGAATGTACTATTTTCCATTTCAATAATTTATTTTTATTACTTTGTTTCAAAAAATGAAATTTTAGTTGCATGCCAAATTATATCCTTGGATCCGCCTCAGCACATGTATCATGTAAAGGTGATTAAAAATAAGCTAAAAATATTTCTCGTGGTCATACTTTAAAGACATTATTTTTCAATAATTACTTTCAGCTTGACTTATGCAATGTCAAAAAGACGAAAATAAATGGCATGATGAACTATGGATACTTTTAAAGAAAGAATTCAAGTGTACAAAAGTCACAGATTTTGTAAGTAAATCTTTACAGAGCATGTTTGGTCGAAGTTTGAAATAATTAAGTTACTTATTTTGACAAGAAAGCTAGAATTATGTTCAAACAATTCAATTTTTTCACATAATAGTAAGAAAAATAACAATTCAACCAAATATGTTTAGAAGGATAAGTTATTTAAAAGTATTTTAGGCTCAGTCAAAGATGCTTCAAACATATATCTTCACATTTCCAAAAAAAAAAAAATTGTCTCAGGCCATTTGAATGGAGAGACTCCTACCACCGAAAATCTTGGAAACTTGATTAGAGACGTGCAATCTACTGGAGCTGATGTTGTTAAACTTCTGGTCGATGTGTCTTATATTACAGATGTAGCACCAATATTCCACATGCTCACCCATTGTCAGGTACATTCAGTAAGCTAGACTGGAACAACTGACAATTTTTTTTACAATCTTCTGTTTTCTAATCCTATCGTCCTTTTCTGATCTTGCAAGTGTTTATAGAGTCGAGATACCGAGAATCTTGGTACCTAGTCAAGTTTGAGCACGCTCTTTCTTTTTTTTCTTTTTTTCCTTTGAATCACTTGCTTGAGTGAGAGAAGATGTGTAGAAGACAAAAATTATAAAAATTAATTTGTCACTCTCTAATATCTTAAGCTCTTAGATGAGGTGGCCTTCACACACTCACATGTTGATAGATTTATGTTTTTTATCAAAAGCTCGACGTAAACAATTTTGTAATTGAGTCGTGATGAGACTTGAATTCAACACCTTTGCATGCTCTAATACCATGTTTAAACATAGAAAAAGTGAGATAATGAAGGGACTTTTGTATAGCTGATTATGAATTTCATGAAGTAGAGATCTGGACTACTCCAAGCTATTGTCTTCATTGAATCATGAGAAAGAGAGAGACAGGGCCTATTGCGCTTGCCCAAAAGAGGGTTCTTTTCACCTTTCCGTCACTCAGCTTAATGATGGAATGAAAAGGGACGATCTGAACCATTTGCAAGAAGTCCCTCAATCTCATTTGAGAGTTTAAGTTGTCAGATCTAGCAATTTTGTTTGCAGTATATTTAATTGATTGTCTTGGAAGTGTTTCCATGCATGCAGGTGCCACTAATTGCAAAAGCAGTGGGAGATGGAGGTCTTATAAGCCAACATATGGTGCATTCTTAGTATGGGGATCTATATGAGACAAATGCATTCCTGGATTGCCACCTTTAGCCAGCATCAAACAAGTCTACAAGTCAGAACATATGAATTCAGACACAAAAGTTTTTGGTGTAGTCTCAAATCCTGTAGGTCATAGCAAAGGGCGTCTTCTTCATAATCCTGCCTTCCGACATATAGGATATAATGGACTTTATGTTCCTTTTTAGTCGATAACATCGGGGAATTCTTGGGAGTTTACTCGTGTGACAATTCACAGGTTTCAGGTACTCTCCATTCTTAGAAGTATTGCATGACTTTGGCGTTTCATTTTGTAAGGTGTATTTCCTTT
Organism: Olea europaea var. sylvestris; assembly: GCF_002742605.1. Lineage (NCBI taxonomy): Eukaryota > Viridiplantae > Streptophyta > Magnoliopsida > Lamiales > Oleaceae > Olea > Olea europaea. The sequence goes on along the minus strand of NC_036256.1, from coordinate 16,088,411 downwards.
TTTTGTATTGATGAGCAAATTATCAACAGCAATCAAGTCTATGCAAAAAGAATAAATTTGTTAAAATCTTGTCCATTTTCTGGTGCAATACTATTCAATACTGCATACAGAACATGCATTGATTGTTTGTGATTATATCCATTCATGCCTTTATTATTGTGCCTATGTTATGTGACCTCAAGTGATGAGAGTTGGTGAGCACAGAACATGATCCCATCACCTATAGGTAGTTTTAAATGAGTTTCTTTTGAAATATGCCAGTCTGTCCAAGATGTATCTAATGCTTGAATCTCTTCATCTCATGGAATTTATAGTGTTGGAATACCACACAAGGAGGCAGCATTACATTACTGCGATGAAGTTCATCACCTTGCTCGGGTATGAAAACTCTGCAGTTCAGCTTATTTACTTCTTAGAACAAAGCCAAGCTACTTTCCGAGGACACTCTTTTTGTATTTGCATCTTAACTTTTTTAGTTGATTTAATCTCCATTCTTCCCCTTATTTTTAATGTTCTAAAATTCCAACGATTTCATTCTTTTTTTGCTTAATTTGATCATGGAATGCAGAAATTAACTTAGGGCTACTTGATGTTTATGTTTCTAGAATAGATGTTGTAAAAAGTTGATTTTTCTGAAGAATATGTGGTTAAAAAGTAAGGAAAAGTTATGGACCACATGCTAAGTTATTTGTGTGGTTGAAAAAGAGTTTGGAGAAAAATGAATTTGCAGTTTGCACCACTAGACTAAGAAATAAAGTCCTAGAGGAGTTAGGAACCGGCTGTGGAGAGAGGCGCGCATTAACTAGTCACTAATAAAAGACACTGGCGGTGTTACGGTGACGTATCAAGAAATTTCCGAATTTAAATTCTGCTAAATTGATTCTATTTTCTAACACGTTGCTTTTGCTTTCTTGATCAGTCCATAGGAGCAGTGAACGCTATTGTTCGAAGGCCTACTGATGGGAAGTTGGTTGGTTACAATACAGATTGTGAGGCTTGCATAACTTCTATTGAAGAAGCATTTAGAGGTAAAATGGGCTATTATTGATTTTTCATATTATAAAGAATAATTATATATGTAAATACGCGAACATAAAGGATTTCTTATGACAATAAACTGTTTTTTCCTTATTATAGCATTGATGGCTTGTGTGTAGACATGTTTGGTATGTTGGATTGGATAAGACGTCTGATGTATGATGATTTTTTTCTTTTTAGATTCTTTCATACTGAAATATCCTGAGCATAAATTCAATGAGTTATGAGTGACATTGAACTATTCCTATATCGTGAGAAAACAGAACGACAAGTTGCAAATGGACAAGAATCACATGTTTCGCCAATTGCAGGGAAATTGATTGTCCTGGTTGGAGCCAGTGGTGCTGATTTTTGGTTTTTTTTTTTTTTTTTTTTTTTTTTTTTTTTTTTTGCTGAAAAATTCTTGACTGTGATTTCCTTCCTTTTCCTCTTCCCAAAAGAGAGAGCAAATGCACTTGCCAAGGCAGTAGCAGGTGAAGCTCTTCCATACGAATGCTTTAAAGAATTCTGCCCTGAGAAAGGAATGATTCTTGCAAGTGCTTCAACTGTGGGTATGGAGCCGAATGTAGATCAAACTCCCGCTCCTAAGGTTCTTTCTGTTGCCCTCCTCAGTCCACGAATCACTTGTTAAACTATCAAATCTAAAATCTTAAACAGTGAGGACACATTTATTTATTAATATTTAGATTTCAACAGGCTGCAAATATATGTACAATTTTTTTTCTTTTTTTTTTATCTAGTCATTTCTCTACTTTGATGCCATGTTGAAATACTTATCTAAAAGTTTGAGCTGTTACACGAGGGACACATTTACATTTTAAATTGAGCCTTCAACAGTAGATTCACACATCATCTAGGAGGAAGCGACGTATACCAGTTTGATATATATTCGAAATTAAGTATACCTTTCACCTTTCTTTACTTATAGGTGGCCTTGAAATCATATGAGCTGGTTTTTTACGCGGTTTACACGACTCAAAACACTCGATTATTGCAAGAGGCTGCAGAGTTTGGGGCAGTAGTGGTGAGTGGTGTTGACATGTTCATAAGGCAGGCTGTTGGCCGGCTTAAGTTATTTGCCGGTGGATTAGGTACTGTTGGGAAAACACCTCCCAATGAATGCCCAAAGATCAAACTAAGTTGGCAAAGTGAAAAATCCAAAACACTTGAAGAACAAGAAAATGAGGAAGAAATGATTTCCAATGGAATATATGAAGATCAATGTGTTTGGATTATTTGAACAAGCCTCAAGTTAATCCTCAAGAAAGAAAATAACTTTGAATTTATGCCCAAGATGAATAACCTTCAACTTGTAGAATTCTCACCAAAGTTTTCTCTCTAATTTTCTCTCTAGGTCTTGTCTTGATGAAAGAGGGAAAAAATGGCAATATATGTACATGCCGAGCGCCTAGGCGCCAATATTCTGCCTTGGCTCCACTGTCGGGGCGCCTAGGCGCCATGGAAGTGGCGCCCAGGCGCCATGTTTCTGCCGGGGAGGCAGAAACTGGGCGCCCGGCAGAACAACCCCCTTCTCCTCCCTTTCTTCCCAGCTTCTCTTCTTCTCACAATTCTCCACCTCGTACATCATTTGATAGACCTCAAATTTTGGACGAACACAAGAAGTAGAGACAATCATCAACTCGGCTGCATCATTCAAACCATGATTGCCTACGTACCCATAACTCGGGATCAAGCCTCCGTAGTTCACCTCCACCTTCATATAAACTCCAACTCATTTCAACCTCGCCCCGAAGGGCCATGCCCTCTCGGGCATATCAACACGGACTAATGTGAAGCAAGTCCAAGCAATGTTGAAACTTGCTACCCGTCACCACTTTGGTTAACATGTCAGCTGGGTTCTCATTTGTGTGCACCTTCGAGAGTGAAATATCACCTTCCTCTATAACATCACGTACAAAATGATACCTGACGTCAATATGCTTGGTTCGAGCATGATGAACCTGATTCTTAGCCAAGTGAATCGCACTCTGGCTATCACACCACAAATCCACACAATCTTGCTCAATCCCCAAATCATCTAGAAGACCCCATAACCACAATGCTTCCTTCACTCCCTCTGCCATGGCCATATACTCGGCCTCTGTGGTAGAAAGAGCAACTGTAGCCTGTAACATCGATCGCCAACTAACTGGGGCACCATGTATGCAAAACACATATCCAGTAGTAGATCGTCGTCTATCTAGATCACCTGCATAATCCGAGTTCACAAACCCACTTATATGACACGCATCTCCACCAAAACATAGACCCGTATCCGCGGTACCTTTTAAATACCTCAGGATCCACTTCACAGCTTCCCAATGTGCCTTCCCCGGATTCGCCATAAATCTACTGACCACACTAACCGCCTGTGAAATATCTGGGCGTGTGCACACCATGGCATACATCAAACTGCCAACTGCACTAGCATAAGGCACACGACCCATGCGTACCTTTTCTTTCGCTGTAGTAGGAGACTGTTTACCAGAGAGCCTGAAATGTGGAGCCAATGGAGTTACCATCGACTTTGCACCTTGCAACCCGAACCTAGCAATAACCCGCTCAATGTAGCCTTTCTAACTCAAGAACATTCCCCGGTTCGTCCTCTCTCTTCTGATCTCCATACCCAGTATTTTCCTAGCAGCCCCCATATCCTTCATCTCAAACTCTTTACCAAGTTGAGATTTCAACTTATCTATCTCCACCTTGCTTTTCGAAGCGATAAGCATGTCATCCACATATAGAAGAAGATAGATATAGTTACCTCCCCGAAGTTTTAGAATATAAATACAGCAGTCATACTCACTTCTGGAGAAACCATGCTTTAGCATGAAGGAGTCAAATCGCTTGTACCACTGCCGAAGAGATTGCTTCAATCCATATAGTGATTTTCTCAAACGACATACCTGACGTTCCTTATCCTCAACCTTGTAGCCATCAGGTTGATGCATATATATCTCCTCATCCAAGTCCCCGTGCAAGAAGGCGATTTTGACATCGAGTTGTTCCAACTCAAGATCATGATGAGCAACAATACTCAATAGCACCCAAATGGAAGTGTGCTTGACCACATGAGAAAAGATCTCATTGTAGTCAACTCCCTCTCTTTGTGGAAACCCCTTAGCCACTAACCTCGCTTTGAATCTTGTACCACCGAGTTTGGTAGGATCCTCCTTCTTTTTATACAACCACTTGCACCCAATAGCTTTCTTACCTATGGGCAATGGGACAACCTCCCATGTTTGGTTCTTGTGAAGTGATTCCATCTCTTTTTTCATTGCCGCCAACCAACTCTCGCTATTTTTGTTTAAAATAGCTTCCTTGAAAGTGGTAGGCTCATCATCCTCCACCGAGAGTGCATACTCAATCAAATTTGTCTGCCCATAGTGCCTCAAAGGCTCGTCTGACCCCAACTTTAGAACTTGCTTGTAAGTACGGCGTGGCCTAGAGGAAGCCAAGTTATCTGCAAGCTGCTATTGTTGATGTGCCTGTACATTCTCTTACTGAACCGCCTCTTGTTCAAGTGCATCATCACTCTCATCTTGAGTGTCTGTATGATGCTCCTCTTGAACATGCCTAGAATCAGGTTGATCTCTAGGTTCTATGTCAACAACTTGAGACATTGTAGTCTCAACATCATCACCACCGGGCACTGTAGCTTTCAACGAAGCTACCATGGAGTTCTCATCAAAAGTAACATCTCTGCTGATTATGAATTTAGAATCCTCTAAACACCAAAGGCGATAGCCTTTAACACCTGCCGCATACCCCAAGAATATAGTCTTATTGGCCCTCGCATCAAGCTTTCCCTCGTTGACATGATAGTAGGCTGTGCATCCGAATGTTCTGAGTTTCTCATAATCTGCATGTTCTCCTGTCAATACCCTATAAGGTACATCTCCATCTAGCATTGAATGTGGAGACCGGTTCACAATATAGCAAGCATTTGCAACCGACTCTGCCCAAACCAGCATAGGATTGCATACACATCGATTTCTCTCGAAATGTGCGATTCAGTCTTTCCGCGACCCCATTCTATTGCAGTGTATTTCTTACTATCCAGTGTCTCACAATGCCTTCTTCAATTTCTTTCCTGTTCTGTTTTCAACCATTGCTTTCCACTTCTTAAAGGTGTCGAATACCTCATTCTTATGCTTCAAAAAATAAATCCAAGCATATCTAGAATAATCATCAACAAATGTAACAAAATACCTAGAACTGCCTTTGGAAGTGACAGAAGCCGGGCCCCATACATCCGTATGCACATAGTCAAGAATGCCTCTGCTTCTATGTTTGCTTGGCTGGAACTGAACTCGGTGTGCTTTACCGTACACGCAATGCTCACAAAAGTCCATGCAAGGCTTCTTCAAGTTCTTTAGCAAGCCTTTCTTGACTAGCAAATCTAGCCCATTTTCAGACATATGCCCAAGCCTCCTATGCCATAGCCGAGTGCACTCACATGGGTCTCCACCACTTCCACTTGTTCCAACTGCTACATCTTTAGTAACTGTAGTACCCTGAAGTGCATAGAGATTGCCTTCACGAATACCCTTCATTACAATCAAGGAACCACGAACAACCTTCTTTACTCCATTCCATGTTACAATCTTGCAACCACCGGAGTCTAAGGCACCAACAGAGATAAGATTCTTTCGCAAATCAGGAACATGTCTAACATCCATCAATGTTCTAACCACTCCATCATGCATCTTGATTCTAATTGAACCAAGCCCCACCGTTTTACATGAATGGTTATTGCCCATCAACACGGTTCCACCCTCAGTGCTTCTATAGGTAGTAAACCACTTCCTATTTGAACACATATGGTAAGAGCATCTGGAGTCAAGAATCCACTTACCGGAGGTCTCTTCATCACAAGAGATGGTGTAGCACTCATCGCTTTCCCCTCCTTCCGAGGCATAGCTTACTTCTTGCTTGACTTGCACCTTCCCACTGTTGTTGTTCTTATTGTTCTTCTTCCAACCCTTTTTGTTTGGACAATTCGCCTTGAAATGCTCAAGATCGCCACATTTGAAAGAAGACCTTTCCGCAAGAGATCTAGAACTTGATCTAGATTTTTCTCCCTTGCCCTTTGGTCGCACATTGCTTCTACCCCTTACAAACAATCCTTGAGCTTGCTCCTTGTTACCAATGGTAGACATGCCACTAGTTGCAATCTTTCGAAGATCATCCGCTAGAAGTGACGTTCTAGTGTCATCCATCACAAGTTTATCACCCACAAGCATCAATGTTTGTACTAGGTTCTCGTAAGACTTTGGCAATGAAAGAAGTAGTAGAAGTGCTTGATCCTCATCATCTACATCCACATCAATGTCCTTCAAGTCCGATATGATCCTATCAAACTTGTTGACGTACTCCCGGATTGGTGTACCTTCATCCATCTTGCAAGTATACAATTTGAATTTCAAGTAGATCCGATTTGTTAGAGTCTTCGTCATGAAATTCGCCTCCAACTTTCTCCACACCTCCGCCGCCGTTACCTCACTATCAACCAAGAAAGCAACATCTCTTTCAAGGCAAAGAATGATAGACGCTCGTGCCTCAAGATCTAACTCTTCCCAATCCTCGTCCGACATATCAACGTGCTTCTTCTCCTTTCCCGCCAATACCTTGTGCAACTTTTGAGAAATCAACAAATTTTTCATTTGCATTCTCCAATATGAAAAATCATTCTTCCCATTGAATTTTTCTATCTCATACTTCCCAATCTTCACCATTCCTCTAGTAGACATGATTTACTCACTTGTTTACCGAAAATAAACCACAAAAATTCACTTGGAAATTTTCACAAACACCTTGTGCACAACAAAGTTCAAGCAACTCACCACAAAACCGAAGCTTAACCACCTTGATTTAGGATGTAGCTCTGATACCAAATTGTTGGGAAAACACCTCCCAATGAATGCCCAAAGATCAAACTAAGTTGGCAAAGTGAAAAATCCAAAACACTTGAAGAACAAGAAAATGAGGAAGAAATGATTTCCAATGGAATATATGAAGATCAATGTGTTTGGATTACTTGAACAAGCCTCAAGTTAATCCCCAAGAAAGAAAATAACTTTGAATTTATGCCCAAGATGAATAACCTTCAACTTGTAGAATTCTCACCAAAGTTTTCTCTCTAATTTTCTCTCTAGGTCTTGTCTTGATGAAAGAGGGAAAAAATGGCAATATATACATGCCGGGGCGCCTAGGCGCCATGGAAGTGGCGCCTGCCTTGGCTCCACTGTCGGGGCGCCCAGGCGCCATGGAAGTGGCGCCCAGGCGCCATGTTTCTGCCGGGGAGGCAGAAATTGGGCGCCCGGCAGAACAACCCCCTTCTCCTCCCTTTCTTCCCAGCTTCTCTTCTTCTCACAGGTACTATCTTCTCTTTCTTACTTTGATTATTTTATCCTTGAAAAATCTTTCGTTTTATCAATCTGACAGTGTAGTTTTGACAACTTTTTCGAGTCTACTTTTTCCCAGCGCCGGAGGACTTCATGCACAAGATTGTATTAGAGCGGTTTTGATATATCTGTTGGAAGAATTTTGTGAATAGTGACGTCGAAATAAGTATAATGATGGTGACAAAGCCGAGGCAAGAGTTGGACTCTTGCTGCCCCCTCGACCCCCGCGACCTGACCGGGCAGGTCGATCCCCATTTGTGCGCCCCGAAGCGGCGAAGTGGCAAACAATTTTGCCTAAACGGATTGAGTCGAGTTTTTGAGTATTTGGCCGAAGTCGATACGAACTTTAATCGATTTTCAATTCTCGATTTATTTAACCAATATCCAACAATATCTAATGAGCTGAGGAGCACATGGAAAAGAAGAGGACTTGATTATCGTACTTGGGACGATATATTTCAATTATATAATTCTTGACATTTGTCGTGTAGTGCAATATATTGATAGACAAATATATGGAAGCATGATTTCTTCCGAGCTTCTTTATCCTTTTAACATGACAGAAACATACCCTTGTTTGGGTTCACAGATGGCTCCTCCTCATGGCAGTGACGTGTGGTGCCTGCACGATCCTAACAACGACGTGTTATGGAATTTCCATTAATTATATACGCTTAAAAACAAGAGCAAGAAATGGTAGGGAAAACTGGAAGTAATAATCTATAATAAAATTGATCTCCTGCCCTTAATAGGCAGAATAAAAACTTCTCAATACTGACGTGGCAAGAGAACCTAGTTATAGTTTTCTGAATGACCATTTTAGATAATCATAACTAAGGTTCTTTTGTTTCGTCAGCGGTGGAAAGTTTTTATCTGATTTTTTCTGTCATCGGCAATGAGAAAAAGTAACCTGTTGCAGTCACATCCAACAACAGAAAGAAGAATCAATAATTTCGTCTTCTACATATATTAAACTTGTATGCTGACAGAATGTCTGTTAGGATTTTTGTTAGGATTCCTGTCATAGATGCAAAGTTTACAATTGTACAGTTATTCAATGTATCATTTCTTCAGGCATAAGGAAATAGAAGGCCTCCTGCTGGGATCTTATACTGCGTTTCTATACAGAGCAAACGACACAGATCCCTTGGGAGCCTGCCTTCTCCTTTGACAGCCCATCTGATATAGTACCTAACACGTTTCCATAAATTGGAGACAAAGCTTATAGTATATAAAAGTCGGGAAAAATTTACCTAACAGTCAAAGCTTCCCCCTTTCTTGGGCCGAGCTATAAGAAGCAGAAACTCATCCTATATAGTGTTCATGGGGATTTATATAATCATCCTACCAAATCCTTGCACACACCATCATATACAGTCTGATAAACTCGACCAAATCAACTTGAAATTCACGAGTATATATTTGTTTCACTTCATTGTGAAGCGATGAAGCGAAGAAATGAAAAAGTGCAGTCATGCTCGTTTTAAATAAGGAAATATGGCATAGGAACGACTTCTGTGTTCTCAACTTGATGCTTCGAGTCTCATTAAGTTCTTGTTTGTTCATATTATAATTCTCTAAGAACCAGAACGAGAATCAGAGTCTCAAGGTAAGAAAGAACTTTTCTATGATCCAGCCAGGGGCAGAGCCATGACATTTCTTCAATGCTGGCCCAATTTAACCGACACCAAACTCTTGAGTTTTTGGTTATAAATTTGATGATGAAAAAAATGTAAAACAATATCACAAAAATACTAAAAATGACATAATTCATAATTTACACTTATTCCTTGCGTGTTTTCATACTTTGACATCGTTGTACATAATATTATTATCAATCTTCAAAAAAATGTATCTCATTCAAAAAATTAAATTTCCATGGTAGGATGTATGGTCTTACAAAAAACATGAATATCTCGTTTTTAAATAAAAACTCTGTCAATTTATAGATGTATCTTATCAAAGTTGGGAAGATAAAACTTCGATCGGTCATATTGTATTACAATTATCTTTAACATACTAATTCAACAATAATGGCAAGTGACCTTCCACTTATTTATGCACAGATGAGTGATTGAGACTAACGAAATAGTCTATTTTTCAATATTGAGAAAGAAGAGGAAGCGATCAATGAATACGTAACAAAGTTTACAATCAGAGACATAAAAAAATAAATCAAACTATCGAAATAAGGCTCTCCAAAAGATCCACTGCCAATTTTTCTTCTTAACTTTAACTTTCCACCAATCACATAATCCATAATTAATTTCCTAAAATCGATAAAATCAAATAAATAAATAAATAAAAATCTTTCTTTATTCCACAATTAATCACTCAATACAAAAAGCATCAAATCCGGACTTCAAAAATACCCTTTAGATCCACGAAATCATCGCAAAAATTAAATCATCCAAAAATCACAAAAGTTCATTTATTTTGAGTTACCTAAAAAATCCGAAAAGTCTACAAATATTGTTCATCCCATCATTGCATTCCAAACATGGGGCTCTTAAAAAGAGGAGGGAAAAAAAATTGTGTTTGAAAAGGGAATGGGCCCAAAGTTGACAATATGGGGGCTCCGCCCCTGGATCCAACTTTGGGTAGTTTGCTAAAATGTATTTTCAGGACCAAGATCGCTTAGTTAGTCTCTTGCAATTGGATCGTTACAATTACGGGTTGGATGTCTAATTGTTCATGTAGTAATGACAGTATCTTGTACTTGAATCAGTGGCTCACTTTTTCTATTAAATTATAATCAAATTACTTTATGTTGGTTATAATTGATGATTACACTAAAAATTGAAAGCATTTCGTGATACAAATATTTTGCATAAAAATGAATGTAGCCAAACATATATAAGCATATTATTCATTTTTCCTAAAAATCAGTATGTATAAAAATAAATAAAAATGATCTACTAAGCTTGGTTTCTTTACTTATATTGAACAATAGTAACATGACACATTTATTAATTGATGGATCATTTAATTTCTTATATCTATTATGAAAATATTTACCAATTAATGGATATGATGTGTCGTTATTGCTTAGTAGATTATTTCTCTACAAATAAACATCACATTAATAAGATTACAGAATTTAGAAAAACACTAGGCGATTTTATTTTTTTAATCTTAATTATATTAATGTAAATACAAATTAAGTGGGCATTTGGTCTAGTGGTATGATTCTCGCTTTGGGTGCGAGAGGTCCCGAGTTCGATTCTCGGAATGCCCCCTTTTTTCTGTATTTGTTCTAGTATTTATCTTCCTTTTGCTATTACTTTTTTTACTCTGTTTATCTGCTTTTAGATTTTTTCCTTTTTGTCAAATCCAACAGACCTAAAAAGTAGACAAAACTGATATAATCAAATTATAATCCAATTTATTTTGCTTCAATATTTCCTTTTCTTGTAAGATCCCTAAATAGCATAAAAATGAAAACTAAGTGCGAAAGCAAAAATAAGAAAATGGGGCATTCCGAGAATTGAACTCGGGACCTCTCGCACCCTAAGCGAGAATCATACCACTAGACCAAATGCCCTTTACATTGTTTGCGTTCGACTTTACTTTTTATAAACATTAAAATCTAAATTAAAAATATCATTGTTGCTTCTAGCATGTTGAATGATTTTATTTATGCTGGGTAGTAGGGTCTCTGCACATTCATTTCAGTACTTTGATTCAGCTAGAAGAACAAGATGTGATGAAGAAAATGATACTAGACCTACTTTTCTTTTGACACTGGTACTAGATATTGGGAACAATCTTTTACTTTTAACAATGTACTATCAACAAATCGAAAATCAATTCCTATGAATGACAAAATCTCACAACCAAGAGTTAAGGAATGTGGTGAGGGGAAGATCGTTTGAAAATGTGCTTGATGGGAAAAAGTTGTCATCGG
>NC_036256.1:16055151-16071861 GCF_002742605.1 Olea europaea var. sylvestris | reverse complement strand
CCATGTCTTGGAGAGCTTTTAGGAGGATAATTTGGTTTGTTATGCCACTATCCTCCCTTACGTGAATTTCTACCTGCAATCATTGCAAATGCCACTAACTCCTCCATAACAGCCCATAACAGCCACCACATTCTCCGGATTCTTTCCACTCAAAGCTGCCACCAATGCCTTCTTAAAATTCTGTACTGTTGAGCCTCCTCTCCACTCTCTTTCCCTATTTTTCCCACACAAAGCAAAGTCAGAGTCTTATTATGACTCTCCATGAAATACAATTTTCCACCTCCAATCATATCCCATATCTTCAGAAAATTACCACCCGCTGTAGCAATTAAACCCCCAAATGGCAAGAAAAGCACACTTTCAACAGGTTTTTCAAGGTTGCTTTCATAACAGCCCCCGAATTCGAAACCAAACATCCCAAATACTTAACTAGTGGTCGTATGATCCCGAACATATCATCACTCACAGGGTAAGCATCACCGCACCGGACATAATTCTTATGGCCAAGAGATCAAAAAGACATGTTTCACTGGTAACATCCCAATACTTCACAACAGAATCATCACCGCCGGAGAATAATTGAAACTTGTCATCGGCACGTGGGTTAGCTCACAAGGCGCGCCGCCGCAAAATGACCCTTCAAACGGCGGCGATGGGTCCTGGACTTCGCATCAAACGAACGAATTTTCCCAGTCAAATCTCCAGCAGCAAGAAGCTTCCCATCACAGCGGAAGTAGCATAATCAGAAAAGGCAGAGGCGATAGTAGGCCTGACCTTGAGGTTCGGCCACAAAACACAGAAACATTAGCTGACGGAACGGGGGGCGGCTGCGGCGAAATGAGCAATTGGGGAAAACAGTAAACTACAGATATAAACGCAGTCACCTCATCGCCCTTAAGACATCTCAGATCACAGCTTACCGGTTCTCATACAAAAACAAACTGGCCAGAAGTCCACAAGGAAACAAAAAATTGAAACTAGAATTGGTTGGGGGCTCTCCCTAATGGTAAAGACCCCTCCAAAAATAGGCGTATGCCGCTGTATTGCGGCGAGCACACGGTATTCTTTAGTAAAAGGCGAAAGAATAGTTCGCTCTGTGCTCACCGCACGGCTGCGTGGCTAAGAATTGTCAGAAGCCGTTCATTTTATAAGCACTTTTTGGCTGGTCTGTTTCCTCGGTTTTCGATGTGGGATAGGAAAAGAACAAATAAATACCCCAACTATGAGCGTTATAGCTGGCCATCCCAAAACGCGACTCTTCAGATTGATTGACCAATAAAATTCCAATCATCAAACTAATAGCACGAGTTCTTTAGTTTTTGAATTGACCAACAGCTAAGCTTAAAAAGTTCATTTATCCCTAAATTTATTTATAAATTAAAAAAAAATTATTAATGAAAGTTAAAAATAATAACCATGTTATATGTACATCATGTGTTACATTAAGTTTAACATTCTTTTAGTTAGATGACAGTAATCTACACCATTAATTTTAAACACATCCATCTCATCACTAACCAGACTTTTTTCACCTAGGAAAGTGTCGAGCTAGAATGTACATTTAACTATATTCTAAAAAAGTAATATGTATTTTTGGAATAAAAAAGTAAATTTACTTTGTTTAGGCTTAGCCAAACAAGCTCATGTTACATGTTTAGATAAAATTATAGAAATAAAATTGAAACAATGCTCATTATCATTTCATGATGTATTTCAATACTCGATGCCAAAATATATTTTGATCATTTAAAATTCAAAGTTATAAATAAAAACCTATTCAAAACAATTAAGTAATTTCAACTATTGCTTTCCTTTTTGATAAAACCAAAAATACTTTAATACTTCATTATTGAATTTCATCCTAATAACTTTTTTTTGCAATTTTCTTAGATTTCCTTATTACCACAATTGTCAGAAAAATAACGAGGTATTGATTAGCATTTGCTTTTAGTATGAATTTCAATATATAATTCTCCAATACCCTAATTCTCGTTGCAAGAATGAAATGAGGAACTACCTTGACTCAAGACCAAGACTCCTTACAACTCGCACCAATAACAGCCACTACAAACTGGCGAGAAAAATGAAACTAACGTCATATTTAACTATTTTATGCAATTTCATTAATCGCTTTAAAGTTTTCGGCATTCACGTCAAATAAAAAATACTCGACTCAAGTATGTTTGATGTAACCCAATGAGAATCCATTCAACAGTAGAAATACATTAGGTATTTGTGCAAGTGTCTGAGAAATGAAATGATCTTCAAATCAACTGCTTGCAACCATTTTTTTCTTTGTTTTGAAGGATTCTTATTTCCTCCTCCTTGGAAAATTGGGTATTTCCAGCATCAACTTCCGCCATTTTCCTTTTATGTACAATATGTTTGTTGAGGTGCAGCAAGGCCGCTCTTAATGGATTAGGTTACTCAAATAATAGTGATCAAATGTCTTAAAAGAAACCCATTTGCTTTTTAATTGATGATACTCTTTTTAAATATTTTTGTTCCCAAAGTTACATTAAGAAGCATAAATATTGATACTCACCTCCATATACCACATATACAGTAGTGTCTCTGCTCATGCTTTATGTAACGTGGTTGATTTTTTTCAAGTATCTTCAAAGGACCATTTCAGAATTTACCAAACAAGTTGAGATGTACTTCTGTCTGAATTATTCCTTGATTATGTGGGCTTGTGACTTCTTGAATGCTACATTTCTACCTAATTTAATATTTTTAATGTTTTCCATAGTAAAATGAAGTGAACTACAGAAGAATAACATCCCAAAAAATGGTTGATGTGATTTACGAGATTTTGAGGACTTGTTATACAATATTTTCCAGATTGTATATTAAACCTCATATTCGAAGCACTCAGTGGAGGCAGTGGTGAATTCAGGATATTGAGTCAGCACGGACGGGCATTGATCGTCAACTGTGGATCGTAGACCGCAATAAAATATTAAGACCTCATTTGATATTATTTTTTTGCAAAAAATGCATTTTGGAATAGTGATTTGATGGAAAATGTGTAGTTAAAAATAAGAAAAAATTTTGAATTTGCGTGTAATTATTATTTTGTTAAAGAATGTTTGATCGAAAATAAAAGAAAAAAATGTATTTTGAACTAAATGGAAATCAAACAAGGCTTAAAATTTAAATAAAATAATTATTTTGTTGAAGTTAAACATATATAATTCTGTTATAAGAATAAATCGTACTCACCAAATGATATTGTTGCTTTGTATAATTCAAAGGAAGAGCATGTTGTTTGAATTTTTACAATTGCTTTAAACCCGGTAAAATCTAACATATATTGTTTTGTTAATTTTAACATCATAACTCAATTAGTGTCATAATGGTCAAGCTATCAATACTTTTAAAAGGAGCACGCAGGTTCGATTCCCTTTACGCTCTCCTTATCACACTAATTTTTGGTTAAAATTGTATAACTAAAAAAATTATACAATAAATTGTTTGGTACAAGTTTCGAACCCGCGACATCCAAAAAAGGCATGCAAGTGCTTACCAACTTGGCTAGAAGGAAAGGGTGAAGTAAGGTTAGATTACAAGTAATATATCCTAAACATTTGTCTATTCTGAACAAAAAGGAAAAAAAAATTTCGCTCCCGGCGGATCCAGCACGCACGCACGCACGGCCGCGGGGCTCGCTAAGTGCTGGTTCCGCCAATGAGTGGAGGCCACGTGACGACACTACATGCAAACATTTGGCAGTTGACATGGTCAAATAAAGAAAGGGAACAAACTGCTCTTTGGTCGAGGGACTATGTCCATCTGAAGTCTCTTATCGAAGCACTCTCTCTTTTGGTCAAACCTCTACTTGTCCAATGCTCTCTCGTTAAGTCGAAGTGCTTGCGGCCTTTAAAACAGATCTAAAGAGTATCTTGCCCTTGTTGGAGCCACATTATTTTTCTTAGAATGCATTTTTGAATAATGTATTGATGGAAAATGTGTGATTAAAAAATAAAGAAAAGTTTTGAATTTGTGTGTAATATTATTTTATTGAAAAATGTGTGATTGAAATGATGTCAAATTACTGTTTAAGAATGTATTTTTTTGAAAAAATGTGACTCAAACATGCCTTATATGAATGATTGATGTAATCTTTATATTAACAAGTATTAGAAATGTTAGCCTAGAGTGTAGGGTGAGTGACTCATTATCAATGCATTCAATGTATGTCAGAGTGATGTGAGACTTCATCTAATGAGATGGAGCCACGTGATTTTGATCCAACGGCCATCATGTTAACTAGAACACTATAAATAGCAGCTCTTTGCAACATTTAAAGGGATAGAAAAACTAAACACATATAAAATCACGAGTCCACTACTTTACATGCTAAAGCTTTGTAATTCCTTATATTTTTCGATGAAATTGTCTATGATGGATTATTTCATTTGCAATCAATCTTGATCTCAAACTTTTTTTCTCATGTCATAGAGTATCTCTCATGTCCATTATTGCCGTGAGTCTTTGAACATATCTCCGGTTAAAATGTGCCTAAATTTGCTTGCATGGACATAAGTGAGTCCAACATCTGTTGTCCACGTTGCCATTGCAAAAAATGGGGTCAATAGATTTGCATGTTATATCTATAAATTACGTGGCATGCTCAGACGAAAGGAGTCTAATATATGCTAACGTGGTATTGACTATTCAACGATATTTGATTTATTAAATTAAGCAACCTCGGCAACCTCGTATGTGGCTTGAACTGAGCCCATCTCGCTATACATACTCGGCTCATTTTCATTTCTCTATATATATTTGGGTTCATTTCATGCTTATGGTATGTTCTCGAACCTTAGTCAAATCCCCTCTTCCTCTCTTGCACTCATATTTCTCTTGTCCGGGCATTGACTTGACCATCGGAGTGCAAACGATTGTCGGACCTTTTTTTTCTACCGACAGCCTTTGCCTTCTAACGGAATGTTCAGCATGCACATGATGTCTACGTGAAGGGAACGAGGTCGGGATTCTGTTGGCACATTTTTTGGATCAATGGTGTGTACATGCATCTATCTGTATGTTGGATACAAGAAGTTTACCCTTATGAAATGTGCTAAAATATGTACACTTAAGGGAATATGCAGCTAAATCATTCTTTTGAGGTTGCTATAACCTCTAAACTGTTGTGATTATCTCACTTAATTTTTGCGTTCTCAAAAGAAAAAAATTCGGTATTTGTAGAACTAACAATCACAAGCCTTCCTAATAAGACGTGCAGGAGGCTGTTATTTCTCCCCACTCGTATATTTTTCCATCAATGCATTGAATGTTTGATTCTGCTAATCGTTATTTTGTTTGCGTCTCTCCCTTTTGTGTGTGTGTGTGTGTGTGTGTGTGTGTGTGTGTGTTATGGCTGTTAGAAGAATCAGGGAGGGATAGTCAGGACAGGGAGAAAGATGGGAAGTTCATCCTTCACTTCCTAACAGACCCTTAGCCGATGTGATTTAAGACTTTCTGATTCAATTGCAGCTCGCTCTTAGCCTTTTATGGTTGATCTTCTTCTCACATATTTTAGTTGAATTGATTACGTGTTTGTTTTCCAATATTTCTTTTGTTCTTCGAGCATAATTCAGTCTCCGTTCAGGCTTCAAAGTGTCCATGGTGAATAGCCTGCTTGCTTTTGTATTGCAATCTTTGCATATAAGCTTTTAAATGATACTAGTTTTCTGACTTTATACCAATTTCATTGAGCTGAAATCACTATCCTAATTCCTGAGAAACTAGATGCCCTTGAGGAGTGTGTTTTCTTTGAGCTCCTTCATAGCCGTGGCCATTGAAGTGATCTTTTTGTAGACGTTTGCCCTAATTCAACTGGGGGACGGATTTGATTATAGAAACACAACTCTAACTAAGATTTTTAGGGAACAAGGAAAGTATCGTCTAACATCTGCAGCATCCATCGCCAATGGAAAGACAGAAAACGTAAATTTGTAAACCAATTCCTAAAACGTTCCTCTCATTTAGCAACCAAGCGTTGAAATTGAAATCAGAATTAACATGTTCTCTGAACTGCACAATTGAACATATTCTTTAGATGTAAACCAATGTTGATTAGCCTCCTTGACTAAAAAACACAAAAACCATTTTTTACACGCACACTAACTGTTTGCGTTAGATAATTTTGAAACTTGGATTGGTTGGGGGCAATCCCAAATGGGAAATATACCCCTCCAAAAATAGGCGGCACACAGTATTCTTTAGCCCTTGTTTAAGCTCCATTCTTGCCCTAAAAAAAAAACGAATTCTGGAATTTTCAATTACTTCGACAAGTTTGAGTTAGATGATCAAGAAATATCTAAATGACATTTTTCCTCCATATTAATGAGAAAATATATCCATTCGAATGATCAGTTCAAAGATAAGCATGCTTATAAAGCTAAAACATAAACCAATATCAAGCATGAAGTTCCCACATATGAACAAAGCAGAGTTACCATTCCATAAATTGTAATAAAGAACTTACCACGTCCCCCGCAGTAGAAGCATGTCCATATTCATAAACAGCCACAACAGAACTCCAAGCTGTCAATATTTTATCACCAAACAATTCGAGACGACCTTTTAGTTGAAGAACTGTTGGCTAGTGCATAAAGATCTGCTCAGCAGCATGAATAAACTCACCAACTTCCAAGAATCCAGAAAGAATTCTAGGCAGGACTAGGAAGGTTTCAATTATGAGGCCTAAGCAAAGCAAATATGATTTACAACACATGCACCAATCATAATCCAAAAGAGAACTGCCCTTCGTTTTTTCACCATTGAAGTTTTCTTTGGGTAGTTGCACACACAACATATAAGATCATGAAGAACATTCACTTTTTATGCAAGCCTAAAGGAGACTTCCCTCGTAAATTTCTCTGTTCGATGTCACAGATCATTATGCAATTGAATCAACAGTCAACTTTCACTTATAAACTAATCCAAGAACTAATCCAAGGATGGCTGCATAAAAGTAAGCCCAAGTTCCCCACAAATTCCCTCAAAACTACAACCTTTGCATTGTAATTAGCAAGGTTACATAGCTCTAAGACAAATAGAGTATCCCTTACAAGAAATTATGATTTACAAGAAATTATGATTCTGGTCATAAATTCAAATAACCATAATTAAGGTTCTTCTGCCACATTACCAATAAAATGTTTTTATCCCACCCACTGAAAGCAAGAGATCAATTCTAAAAAAATATTTGGACATAATGAACAACCATATTGCTCTAGGCAAAGCTCAACATCAACACCTGTATCCCAAACCAAATGTCTAGTGACCAAAACATTCCATCCAAACTACAAGCCAAAAGTCACAATCATTTGATACGATGAAGAGGGCATGTGAAGCTTTTGAAAACTGCATGATTAAAGAAAGAAAAATGAAAATAGAAAATTTTGAAATATTTAACACATTATCATAAATGCAAAAGAAACTAACAAGATGGTCTACATTTAACCAAACCGAAATCCGGGTTTTACATGGACCAAACATCGCATAAACAAAACAATTGATCCAAGGCCTTAGTAATAAATATTCATCAACCAAGCCGCACTAATACATGACAAAACCCTAGAATTCTTGTGAAGCTGACCCGATTTCCTTGTCCCTTCCTCCAGCCTTTTTTGGCAACAGGTTCTGATGAATGTTGGGCAAAACACCACCATTCGCAATTGTAACACTTCCCAACAGCTTGCTCAACTCCTCATCATTCCTGACTGCCAATTGTATGTGCCTAGGTACAATCCTGTTCTTCTTGTTGTCCCTTGCAGCATTTCCCGCAAGCTCCAAAACCTAAATAAAAATAAAAATAAAAAAATCGCAATCCCGAAATTTAATACTTAAACCCTAAAATCCGAAATCCAACAAATTAAATTAATCAAAATGGCAATCAGTTAAATACGAAAACTCGCCTCAGCCGCAAGGTATTCGAGGACAGCGGCGAGGTAGACCGGGGCACCAGCCCCAACACGCTCGGCGTACTTTCCGGCTTTGAGGAACCGAGCGATTCTACCAACAGGGAACTGGAGACCGGCCTTACTGGAGCGAGAGACGGATTTCGACGACTTGGGTTTGCCCCTACCGCCCTTGGTTGAAGCATTGGAACTCATTTTTATTTTTATTTTTGTTTTCACTTTTTGAGATTTCGAGATTGGAAAAAAGGATATAAAACCCTAGATGATAGAAGTAATTGGATTTCGGTGGAGAAAGGCTTTTTATATAGGAAATATGGAAAATAATGGCGGACTTTGATTGGTGGATGGGGGTGATTGCGGATTGCCAGCCTGGTGCGGAATCAAATGGCGCGAAAAGGAAAATCAGGTTTTAATTTTACATTTTAGACATTAAACTTAAATTTATTTCAGACTTACCATTAAACTTTACAAAATATTTCATTCAGTCCACTGATTCAGTTTGACAATTATTTTCAATATCTTCAAAATCAAACAGGATTGATCTTTCAACCAAAAAATCGAGGAATCGATTGGATTTACCTTAATAAAACCTTTAACTAAAACTCTGCTAAGTCATTAAACCTTTGAGATTTTCATTTAAATCCTATAACTTGATACATTGACATGTAGAGCATTCAGTTAAAAACTGGATGCCAAACTAATCTCATATTTATAAACACTCGAACCAACTTTTATATACAGATTTCGAAAGACTCGTAACAATAATCATGTATTCACTATCCATTTCTTTATATGTTATAGTTTAAACTGCTTATAAACGCTTAAATAAAATATTTTAGAAAGTTCAGTGATTATTTGAAAGAAAATAAAATTCATATGCTAAGACAACATTAAATGCAAAGTGTAGTGACTACCCATTGAGAAAAAAATTGATCGTCTAATCCATATAATAGTAGTATCCATTATCAGTGTAGAGTTGGATTCCTCGTAAATTGGTTTATGTTTATATTTGGATTCGTTTGATTGTAAACATGAAATTTGGTTGGAAAAAAACGAATTCTAGGTAATTAAATTGCCTAAAAATTGTTTTACTGAAAATTGTCAATTATTGTGTTTGATTGGTATAATTTTTCACGTAAAAAATTATAAAATAAAAGTGTTTTTTATATTCGTTTGGTTTTGTTTTACATAAAAATTGTTAATTAAAGGGATAGAATTTATTGGTATTGGAATGAAATTTATTTCCATTGCAAAAAAAAAAATCAAAAAAATCATCCATCTTTTGGTATTCATTTGACTTTATCTTACATGAAAATTGTCAATCCAATGAAATTTTTTTTTTTCAATTAGGAATATAATTTGTTTCCATTGTCAAAAAAAAAAAGAGCGGCCATCAGCCTAGAAAATGAATTCTCACCAATTTGGTGAGAATTCATTTTCCTCAATTTGGTGGAAAATGGCTTAGATGGCATCAAAGTTGGAAAATGAATTCCCTAGAATAAAAAATCTATCAAACATCCATTTTTGATTTAGGATGGAAATCAAATTTCATGGAATTCATGCCTATCAAACAAGACCTCAGTTCTTTACATTTTCCTTCCGTAGAGCAAAAGATTTTATGCATTCAAAAATAAGTGAGTAGAGATGTATTTGACGTCATTTTGGGCTTAGTTGCATAATTTGTATTTTACATTTCCATACACAAAATGAATTATTATCTTTGTCTAAAATTATTTTATCTTTAATATATCACCATGTGTTAAGTGGACTAACCGAACTTGACAATAAATGAGTCGCTTTGCTCGCTATTGTTGATATTTGTTTGACCAACAAGTCTACCATTTGATCGCCCAAGAAATTCGGATTCTGCTTGCGAGCCACTCATGACTAACCTCTTGTTTGTTAAAAGTAAAAAATTACACGTTTTAGCTAAAATGCGAACAGCAAGCCAACTCATGCAAACATTCACTGCTTGATTCGGTAGACTTTAGACCTCTACCATGTGTTGTCGCAAATGAATGTTTCTTCTAATATTGAAAAAATAATGATAATAATTGGAACATGATGTGTGACGGAATATTGTTTAAAGGTAGAACCTCAACCTTAAGAGTCTCCACTACCTCACCCCTAGAGCATCGTGAAAGAGATTAATCACAAGATATGACCAAACAGATCAAAAAAACAAAAATTGTCTGTACACTAATACTCACAAAAAGTCACAATCCATGATTCAAAAATCGAACCTTCACACTGCAGTCCTTTTAAAAGAATAATGGTAAAATTAAGCTATAAAAATCTCATTGAATGGCATTCATGCTTGATTTTAACTAACAATTTTCCCTTATGTGATGGTAACTTTCATTACCATTCTAACCTCAAGGACCTCATTTTAACTTGTCCCGTTGAACATAGAATTTTTAATTGAATAGTACAATGGCATCAATAGTTATTTTCAAGTTTGGCATTTGAAATTAAAAAAAAAAAAAAAAAAAAAAAAAAAAAAAAAAAATAAACCCATAACCTAACAACATTGCAAAACAAATATCATTATAATAATCAAGTTACGATCCTGGACAATTTCAAATGTGAAACCACATCATCTCACCCTCTACCCATAAGCCAATCTTCTGCATTCTTCGAAAACCTTTCAATCATCTAATACTGGAAGTTTCAATTCATTTGATTCTTTATAATAAAAGAATAATTTTGTAACCACACAATTAAAATATATAACATCCTCATAATAATAATTAATTTGATCCCAATATTATGCCATTGTTTAGGCTTTAAGAAAAATGAATTCCAGAAATCAAGAATGCTTCATTTCATTAACTACCACATGAACGTCACTACAGATAGGGCCAAAACTATACATCTGAAAGACAAAATAATTCGACCAGTTTGAACCCAATTACACTATTTAGCATTCAAAAATAAAGCCCTAAAATTCTTGTGAAGCAGACCCAATTTCACCCTTCCCACCAGTCTTCTTCGGCAGAAGTGTTTGATGAATATTGGGCAGAACACCGCCATTCGCAATTGTCACCGAACCCAACAACTTGCTCAACTCCTCATCATTCCTCACAGCCAACTGAATGTGCCTTGGAATAATCCGATTCTTCTTGTTGTCTCTTGCAGCATTCCCAGCAAGCTCCAATAACTGAAAATCAAAGACCCGAATTACAAAATCAACCATAGATATAATTTTACACATAACCCAACAAAAATTAAAAACAAATATTCGAACCTCAGCAGCGAGGTATTCAAGAACAGCAGAGAGGTAAACAGGTGAACCGGATCCGACCCGTTCTGCGTAACGACCCTTTTTTAGGAAACGAGCGACACGGCCAACAGGGAATTGGAGACCGGCCTTGGAAGATTTTGATACGGCCTTTGATCGGGGCTTCCCACGGCCACCGATTGATTTTGTTGCAGTAGAATTGCCACCCATAGTGATGTAGAGGAGCGACCTTTTGTTGGAATTGGTAACGTTCTTGATTTTGAATTGAACGAATCTTGAAAGAGAAGGGAACTCTGGCGGTTTAGAAGAGAGAGTCAATTTATATATAGAAATTCGGTGGAAGAATTCTCGCTTCTGATTGGTGAATATATGCTTCACGCGGATTGCGGTTTTGCGTTTTCTTATTGGCCAAATGAGTCTCCATTTCTATTGGTCAGATTAGAACGAAATGGATTGCCAGCTTGGCAATGAAATCATCATTTCCCACTTAGCTTTGTTTAAGCACGAATTTTAAAATTTTCCGATATTTTCTTTATTTTTCATATTTTTGTCGAATTTATGCCCCTAGTTAATTTTCATTCAATTACATTTTATTTTTCTCTCCTAATCATACAATTTTTCATAAAATAATATTACACATAAATCGAAAACTTTTACTTCTTTTTCAACCACTCATTTTTCAAAAAAATATTATTTCACTCATTAATTTTTCCACGTAATGGAAGCCAAACAGGGACTATTATAGCTAAGCCCTTGTTTGAGCCCCATTTTAAGTGAAATAATGTATTTTTAATAGTGATTAATGAAGAATGTACGATTAAAAATTTTGAAAAAATTTGAGTTTGCGTATAATATTAATTTATTGAAAAATATATAGTTGAAAATGAATTTTGAACAAATAAATTTTTGGAAGAATAGGGCTCAACAATGGCAAAAAATTTATTTAAATTAATTATTTAGAGGTTGTTTGAACCCAATTTTTTTCACAAAAATACATTTTGAAATAGTATTATGATGGATAATGTGTAATTAAAAAATAAAGAAAAATTTTGGATTTACGTGTAATATTATTTTATTAAAAAATGTGATTAAAATGAAATCAAATCACTGTTGAAAAACATATTTTGATGAAAATTGGGGCTCCAACAAAGACTAAAATGTATTTTTTAAAAGAATATTGATAGAAAATAAATGGTTAAAAATAAAGAAAGTTCATGAATTTGCGTGTAATAATATGTTATTGAAGAAATTGTAGTTGAAGTAAAATCTAATCACTGTTAAAGAATGTATTTTGATGAAAAAAAAAATGAGGCTCAGACAAGAGCTTGGCCAATGTTTGATTGATCTAAAAACTAAAATTTTAGTAAATTTAAATAAAAGTTAATAAATTTTGTGATCATATGAGATATGAAGTTGAAAATAAGTTTGGAAAAAGCAAAATATAGGACCAAATAAGGGCTTAAAAGTGAAAGTTTTAAGCTTAGTTATTTCTAATGTTACATCTTATAGGACAAATTTGACACGTCAATACTTTTTATTTTTCCAATTCCATTTAAATTTCTACTTTTTGCTGTTTCATTGGTATTTTTTCATGAAAAATATTTTATTATTTTTTGTCACATGATCATATTTTTCTCAAAATCAAGAAAAATATTTTTTTTTTTAGGGAGAGTGAGATTTTATTTTCCAAAGAATTTCCTCCCTGTCTTTTTCTCTAATCTATCCACTGTAATAACTTTATATGTTGACAAGTCAAACTAAACTAAGAAAAAAAAGGATAAAACCAAAGGTCAGCGGTAGAAATCATTTAATTCAATCCTAATCTATATCAATCCATTTCTACACACACAAATACACATATTACCACAGAAAAGATAGAACGATATAGAAAGAAAAAAAATAGGAAAGTTGGCCAACACTATTAAAAATTAAGTGCTTCCAACTATTAAATTTGAATTTTTCAATTTCAAAGTTACTTATTGTCAAATTATATTTATTTTTATAATTGTTAGATAATTCAATTTTATTGAAGAGGTTAAATATAATAAGTGATGAAATTGAGTTAAATAAAAGAAAAATTAGTTTTAGTGATTAAAGAGATTTTAGAAATCGCTTAAACGTGAAATGATTAAATTTGAGTATCGCCTATTCAATTATTGAAATTACTTAAAATAGCTAATTGTTGATTTAAAATTTATATCATACTTCAGGCGGCGATACAAATATCAGGACAGTTTATCAACCGAGTTGATTTTAGCGTATATAGTTCTGTGAGTGGAAAAATATAAATATTTTTAAAGTATTTATAAATTAAGTATATTATCAAAATATACGCAATTATGTATAATTATGTATTCGATTATATGATTATTATGTAAATCTCTTTTATTATGATACACGTGGAATCTCAAAGACTATTTATGACACATTTGTAATTTGGTATGTAAGACATGTGATATTGAGATTTGTTTGGTATGTGAGACATGTAATATTGAGATCGGCAAAAAAAACATCTATGATTATATACTTCTTCCAGTTCATAGAGGGGCCTTGGCCGTATTCTATCTTACACGAAAAGGTCTTGACCTGACATTGGTTCGTGCACATATAGTTTACAGATGGGCCTTGGTCATATTTCTAGAATTGATTACTAAAGGTTTTGAGATTGGTTTTCGTTCACGGAGGGGGACAAGGGCCCATGACAAAAGTTCTTAACCCGAGCGACGGATTACATATTTCAGTCAGAGAATACATTTTTTGGTGAATTTTTCGAGTACATTTGATGTGATGAAATTACAGTATAATTACCAGCTTATATTTATAACATGATTTGAGATGATATTTTATGAAGTTATGTGGATGTCTCGCATTTTGGCTATAATTATATGATATTATCTTGTAAATTATTCAATGATAAGAATTCAATTTTCGATAAAAATGTAAAATGGAAAAGTATATTTATTTTCGAACTTCTCCACTCATTGAGTTATCAACTCATATATTTTTCCACATTTTTTTATAGGCAGCAGTTGAGTTTTTGGGCATTTTTGGGGGTTGAGCCTTGATTTTGGAGTTAGAACCACACGACAAAGTTTGTTAGTATGACTCATTTCATAGAGCTTGTAGTTAGTATTTTGGAACGCATGTTCATATCTAAATGTGATTTTGCATCACTTGTAAATGGTTAGGGGCTCATTATATATTTTGTATCTATATGTATAATTCATGTTATTTCTTAGTAAAAGTTGAGATTTTAGTTTATCTCTATTGTGTTATGTTATAGTTTGGAATTTGTGTGTAATTGATCACAAGTTAATTAGTGTTGTTTATAGGGGAGATGATACTGAAATTTCATAAAAAAATATGTATAAAAGTGGTATATTGTACTTGTGGTAGTTTCGATGGTGGGTCCGACTTTTAGTTGATACCTATCATCGAAGCATGCCACGTCCAAGTCTAATAGTGTTACACGGGGCTGGTTTGTCATCTACTCTCTCGTCTACCGACCAATAAAAAATAGAAAATTATAATATTTTTTAAATTGAAAATTAAATCAATCAAACACATTTATGACAATTTCCATATAAATAAGTTTTATGCAATTGTATTGCCTAGAATTTTTTTTTTCATACAAATTTCATACTTACAATCAAATGCACCCTAAGTGTAAATAGGGATAGCAAATGATAGAAACTAAGTCGACTCGATAAGTGTAATTACAAGTTTAGCTTGATTCTAAGCTCATGAGTTTTATATGGCAATCCATATCGAGTCGAGCCAACCCACGAGAACACGTTATTTTTTTAAAATACTTTTAAAAAATCCTCATCTTTTATTGGGCTTTGAATTGGTTACTTTTAGTATAAATGAAGTTAAAATCATATACGAATAACTTGTTACATATGTAATATTTTTAAATGTGAATAATAATAATAATAATGACAAATTATTTGTGAAATGTTCCCTCACTGCAACTTGTTTTTAGAGGGAATGTACGAAATAATTATTGACTGATCAGAGAAGATTATCGATCTTGTTATCGATTACTTGATGCTGAGCATCCAAAAACGTGAAAATCACATATAGTTTATTGGCAGCATTTAGAGCATCTCCAGTATGCCCTTTAAAATTGAAATGCTCACTATTTTAAATAGCAATCCTTAAAATTATTTTTCAAAAGACTCTTCAAATTATTTTAAATTATAGTTGGTTTGGTTAAAAACATTTGTATAATTAAATGCATTCAAAAAATTTGGCCTAATTTTCAATGCTTCATATATTGACCCGACTAAGGCCCCATTTGATTCTTTTTTTTTTCAAAATGTATTTTTCTCTCTCTTATTTTCAACCACATATTCTTCATTAAAATAATATTACGCGCAAATCAAAAAATTTTCATCCACACAATTCTCATCAATCTGCTATTCCAAAATTCATTTTTCCTTAACAATGAGTGTCAAACATCCTCTTAATGTACACAAAGAAATCGAGAAACATAATATAATAATTTGAAGGAAATTTGTGAAAAAAAAAATTGTGTAATGCTATATACCACAACTAATGTTTAACACCAGTTTAGGTGACAACACGAGTAACATTAAATTACATGTTTAATTAAATACAAGGAATTATGGTTTATTTAATAGGATATATAAAATACGGGCACTTAAACTGTTGTTCAACATTGCTGATGCTAGATATTATTATAAGATATAAAGAAAATAATAATACATATATGAAGTAATAAAATAAGGGTTAAAGGTAAAGAAGTAGTTTGAGTACATTCATAGATACTCTCTAATTTGCAATATATAGTCTCTTTGAGAAGTTTTTAGTATTATCGTGACTATTTTCTTGATGTTGGAAATTGGACTGTTGTGCTCTAATGCCAATGGTGTGATTTTGTACTAGGCCCATAGATTCTTATTCAGGGCCCGTTTGGTAGGAATTTTGAGAATTGATTTTTTGATCGTTAGAAGAAAAGTGGGGTCCACATGTGAGAGAAGAAGTCAAAAATTACGGCTTGAATAGTAAAATAACAGTCAAAAAATTAATTTTTTGGGACAAAAAATTCCTACCAAACGGAGCCTTAATAGGATGGGCCTATAGTGCTAAGGGTAGAGTTTTGAATTCAAGGGTTTTGTTATTCGTCCATGACTCATGTCACCCTGTCACTCCAGCAAAACCCTTGGCCAATAATAGTAAAACCATCAATTCAATTCAAGTACATTATTTTATAAAATTAATTATTATCTAGTTTCATATATATTAAAAATATTGTATTATGATATAAATTTTCAATTTCTGAAATGTAGGGGCTGTTTGGGCCCAATTTTTTTTACCCAAAAAATTGATTTTTTGACCATTATTTTACTATTTCAGCCGTCATATTTGACTTCTTCTCTCACAGGTGGACCCCACTTTTATTCTAAAGGTCAAAAAATCAATTCTCAAAATCACTCCCAAACAGTATATAATAATACAATATTTTTAATATATTCTCCTCCCCCCCCCCCCCCCCCCCCCTCTTTTCAG
>NC_036256.1:15963746-16055143 GCF_002742605.1 Olea europaea var. sylvestris | reverse complement strand
CCCCCCCCCCCCCCCCCTTGTTTAATATTCATTTAGATTGGCCAATGATAGTAAAACCATATAAATTAATTTAATTAGCCAAAAAATTTTGTTAGAAGGAAACGAGGAATACGACCAATTCATCTATATCTATTTACATTAAACAAAGAAAATGTCGCACGTTGTGCCCATCATATTCACCACCCAAAGAAAAAACAGCAAGATCCACCTTACCTTGGCAAGTAATGACACTACAATTATATTGACAATTATTAAACTTTAAGGACTACTTTTTGTACATCTTGAACTTTACATCGAAATTCTAGTAAATTTTGCAATATTAATTCATGCTACATCCGATCATCCACTACAAATTGTAATAGAGTAAACAGCATATCAAAACAAATATCGGCAGAGCAAAGAAAATACGGACAAAATATTTCTCTCGTAGGATGCATATATGGCATTGTTAATAATGGACGATGGATGATTTCCAATCAAGACCAGCATGTCTAATGCAATGTAACGTGACACAAAATTTTATTCAAGGGAGATGATACAAGAAAGAGTTGAGAAGTATTGAATTCTATTATTGCAAAAAAATCGATTTTTTCTTCCATAGGCACATAATGGAAATGTATGTCAATGTTACGCTGGAGGACAGTATTAAGCTTTTATTAAAATGATTCAATAGTAATTACTAGACAAAAGTTATCCAGATCATTATTTGAATTTTAAATAACAAGAATTCATTAGATCACCTGAATAACTCTAATGTTGTGTTCGCAATTGTTGACCTCTAAGAAGATACTCACCTAATCAAGATTTTTCCTTCTTAAACTCAATATCATATTACTCAATAAGGAGCAAAAAGAAAAATGATTATTTGGTAGGAAGCTTTTCAAAATTCAGCATAACATTTTTCATTTCGAGACACTTCTATTTATAGATTTCTATTAAGGTCTCGAGGGTAAATGAATCTTTTTAGTTAGTAACATATGGTGGTCGTTAGTTGACTGACTTCTTATTGATTCTGTTATCTGCCCATGTTTTATTCACCAACGTAATTCTTATGTTTTGGTTTAAGTAAATTCGCTCGCATTATGCATTTCAATTACTTATGAGTGCTTTTAGCACATTTTGAGTTTGCGTATACACTTGGCTTCTTTAGAGTGTTCACCTAGACACTCTTAGACAAATATATAACAGCTAGCAAGATTATTTGAAACCCGTGTTGTTTTTACAAGAAGATCCGATTCGTATTATAAAAGGTAAAACCATTATTTCGTTTTTCTAATTAAGGCCCCGTTTGGTAGGGATTTTTTGACCTTTATTTTACTATTCAAGCCGTAATTTTTGACTTCTTCTCTCACATGTGGACCCCACTTTTCTTCTAACGGTCAAAAAATCAATTCTCAAAATCCCTACCAAACGGGCCCTAATAAATGGAATCGGCCGAAAGAGGCCTTAATCTATTCACTTTAAAATTTCCCAAGGTAAATCAAATTGCATTATATAAAATACTATAGGAGTGGAGGAAGTGGAACACGCAAAGGCAATATGTTTGGTATGGTGTGCGGGTGGCACATGCTTAGCCAACTTTATATTCGACACTAACCTTTCAAATATCATAATGTATCATGTTTAGGCAACTTGACATTACTTTATAACAATTTAATCACTTTTTTTATGAAATTATTTTTGTTTTAGGCAAATCCAAGTTGGCTAAATCTAAATTAACTACAAACAAAGTTTGGAGGAAGGGATTCTATTCTGAAATAGTTGACTGCATGGACCTCTGTTGTCTCTTTGTTTTATTTTCCATACGAAAATAAATGACATGAACATTATAGCCGAAGTGGTAAATTGTATTTTGCCTCTCTAGTATCAATAAGACGGCCATGGAATATGTAATTTGGAAAAAGAGAAAAAAATTGTTTAGGGCGTGTTTGAGCCACATTATTTCAAAAAAATACATTCTTAAACAGTGATTTGATATCATTTCAACCATACATTTTTCAATAAAATAATATTACACGCAGATAAAAAACTTTTTCTTATTTTTTAACTACACATTTTCCATCAATACACTATTCAAGAATGCATTATTACCAAAATAATGTGGCTCAAACACCCCCTTAAGAAGTCGGATACAGTATCCCGACCATACTAGATTTGGCCCTTTATCCAATTGGTATCAGTATTAAACTTTAAGTATGTTTAAAGGACTATGCTGTTTGTTCCACATTTTTTCAACAAAAATGTATTTTAAACATCACATCATGGGTCCTACCTTAGAGTGTTGAAGTCAAATATTGTAGACTGATTTGATAAAAAAAATGTATTATTTTCTCAAATAATGTGCACCGAACGGAGCATAGCATCAAATAATTAGAGACTTAGAACAATTCATGAGGGACAAGATTGACGCATGCTCTTCCAAATAACACATTATATAAATGAACAAGACAAGAATAGGATTCCGAGAAGAGAGATTCTTGTCATTATGCAATCAATTCTTTCATAGAATACATGTCATTCGGATGTAATAACATAATTATACCCCTGTTCCCCCCCCTCCCCCACCCCCACCAAATTAAAATTTATTTATTTTTCAATAAAATAACATTACACGTAAATCTAAAAAAATTTCATTCTTTTTTAATTACACATTCTTCAAAAAATTATTATTCATTTCATTATAATTTGAAATAAATGGAGCCCAAACGGGACTATGTAAGTATAACTTTGCTATTTGTACATTTGGGATGTCAATCTTGAATGACAACACCCTCACAAGATGGGGGTCCACATGTAATAAAATAATTGTGGGCCCCCTCTCATGTGAGAGATGTGTTAATCCCGACTGTACTACTAATGAAGTCCATGAAATTATGCATGTCTCCTGTGACCTCAAAACATCATTAAAATGTATAATTAATTAAGATTAAATAATATGCAAGGTTGGCATATTCGTACGTCGTGTTCCTCGACTTTTTTTAAGAATTAATTATTCCATTTTTTGTGATATATAACTACACCTACTTTACTTGAGCATGTTTGGTCGAGTAAATTTACTTGAAATAATTTTTTTTTTAGTATTTTTAACATTTTTTTTCAAAGGATTATCTTATTATCAAAATAAATTACTTAATTGTTTTAACGTTCACCAATTAAAAAAATATTTATTTAAAAACTTACCTCCTAATATTTTCTTTTAATATCATTAAATTATTTAGTTGAAATTACAACTAAATTAGTAATTGTTTACATCTATATAAGTAGAATATAGATGAAGGAAAAAAACTCACATTTGAAAAAGCTTTTAATAAATATTCCAATTTCAGTTCTTGTTCCATTAATATTGATGCTATAAAAATTGCAAACGCGATTGCACAAACCTGATAATATGAGACGATTCATTAAGAGGATGTTTGAGCCACATTATTTTGGTAATAATGCATTCTTGAATAGTGTATTGATAAGAAATGTGTAGTTAAAAAATAAGGAATTTTTTTTGATTTGCGTGTAATATTATTTTATTGAAGAATGTGTGATTGAAATGATGTCAAATCACTATTTTAGAATACATTTTTTTGGAATACTGTGACTCAAACATGTCCTAAATGTTTAAGTTAACAAACTTTGAGAGAATGTGTAAGGTTATAAACTAAACGATTGAAGCACATATGAATAATGAACTCGAGCCATATATTTATAGTGCCTTATGGTGTAGTTCGAAGAGAAATACAACACTTGCGAGATCGAATTGAATATGTGGAAGTAATAAGACTCTTGACCCTTGTTTGAGTCACAATATTTTCCTTAAAACGAATTTTTGAATAGGGTATTGATGAAAAATGTGTGGTTAAAAATAAATATAAGTTTTGGATTTGCGTGTGATATTATTTTATTGAAAAATATGTAGTTGAAATGATGTCAAATCACTGTTTAAAAATATATCTTTTTGAAAAAATGTGGCTCAAACATGACTTTAATTAGCCCTAGTGTCGTGTCCTAGCATATTCAGGTGAATTAGTTTGAAGTGGGAGTTGAGACTTCTATTCTGAAACGTACTTGAACTCTGACAATATAGTTTTGTCATGACTATATCATCTTGAAAATCATTTCAAATACTTCGACAATATCATACTCGAGGTTCGGCCTTGAGACCGTTCTTGGGCTCATAACGAGATCAATGAGGTTTAAAGGTCGAGCTGGGGGGTCATCGAAATGGAATGGTTTAAGCCGTACATTTAGTAATAGGGAATGTCCATGCTTTGATAATTACTTATATGTATTAATAGAGTTGAACAAGGTTCCTACCATAGCAAACTTCTAACTTGCATCATTTTCATGTGGACGGCATGTAAAATGTATTTTCATTCGATTCTACAAAATTTAAAGAAAAATTAAAGAATAAGATAATTTAACAAGACGAGTCATAACCTCTTATCAAGATGGTTGCTAAAATACTTACACAACTCAATCAAGAATGAACAAAGTATAATTTAATTAATTTTAGATTTTCTTAACTAAAATTCAATATCTTTATTTGCAAAAACCTAAAAAATCAACACATGATAAATAAATTTCGAAAAATCCACGCATAATAAATAAATAAAAGGGATGTGTAAAAGCCCCCCGAGACACAGCTCAACTGGTGGATCAATCAACATTGTCTTGCTTCCAGTGACAGGGTGGAGGTTTGAATCCTGGTGGGAATCTGTGGCCAGATTTATTTGGTATGGAGCAATCACTTTGGAGAAGGATCTCTTGTGCGCAGAAGTGTACAGGCGGTGGGAGGAACCTGTGATCCAGTTGAGGCATAACCCGCGATTTACCCCCTCCAAGATTCTAGGGGTAACGATTTT
This sequence comes from Olea europaea var. sylvestris, assembly GCF_002742605.1. Classification (NCBI taxonomy): domain Eukaryota; kingdom Viridiplantae; phylum Streptophyta; class Magnoliopsida; order Lamiales; family Oleaceae; genus Olea; species Olea europaea. The sequence goes on along the minus strand of NC_036256.1, from coordinate 16,050,290 downwards.
GGAGGTTCAGGATTTAGTCTAGTATAAGTTGGGATACTTGGATATAAAAAATAAAATAATAATAATACTAATAATAATAATAATAATAATAATAATAATAATAATAAAAGGGGTGTGTAAATATTACATAGGGTGGGGGCCTACCTGAACAGTCGATATCGGCCTTTCCTTTTGTCGTCTCTTTCACTTGCCTTTGACTCTATTCTCCCATCTCTCTCTCTAAATTCTTATCTATTTTAGGAATTTCCGCACCGCCTCCTCAAGCTTCGTCTCTTTATCTTTAATTCAAGTACGTACACATTTTCCTCCCTATCTTTTATGATTTTTGTTCCGTAGCCCACATATTTCTATGGTAAATAGAGCCCAGAAAGTTCTTGGAGCGCTATGAATAGTATTCAAACAGAGGTTGTTCAAGAGAGATCAGTGTAACGCTTTAAGGATTTAGAAGTTCGGTTCTTGAAATTACTCCTGATGGCTGGCAGTAATGAAGTAAAAATTAGTGAATCGAAGGTAATCACTCGAATATGTTTGTACTTCCATGTTTTTGGCTAATTAATCTTGTGGGTTTGAGATTTTTGCTGGTGAAAGTTGTGATTTGTTGAGAAAAAAGGTCTGATTTGTGCTGAAAATTCGAATATTTACCTTCGCCTTTGTGGTCATCTTTATTTGTTTTTATTCCTTTTATTTTATTTTTTTAATTTGTTCTGATTTGGTTTCCTTCTATGCATTGTTTTCAGATTTTTTTTCTTTTACTGTTATTAGTTCTACTGTTTCGATAGTACTGAGGTCAGATACACGTCTTAATTCTTATCAATTTCTTCGCTCAGTTTTTGGTTTTTTCACCTTGTTTATGTGACATGTATCTAGAGTTTGAAACACTCTTTTGCAGAGTGTGGTTCCACTGAATACAAACATGTATCTAGAGTTTGAAACACTCTTTTGCAGAGTGTGGTTCCACTGAATACATGGATTCTAATATCCAATTTCAAGCTTGCTTACAACATGCTTCGCCGTCCAGATGGCACATTTAACCGTGATTTAGCTGAGTTTCTTGATCGAAAAGTCACAGCAAATGCGAATCCTATCGACGGGGTTTACTCTTTTGATATTGTAGATCCCACCAAGAACCTTTTCAACCGGGTTTACTTGTCTTCCCTTGAGAATGGGGCTCAACGGGGGATTGTAGAAGTTGAAAAGCCATTGAACACATGTGAAATTGTTCCTGTAATACTGTTCTTCCATGGGGGGAGCTTTACTCATTCGTCAGCCAATAGTGCTATTTATGATACAGTTTGTCGTCGACTTGTCAACATATGCAAGGCTGCTGTTGTATCTGTGAATTATCGCCGATCACCTGAACATCGATACCCATGTGCCTACGATGATGGATGGGCAGCTCTTAAGTGGGTCCACTCGAAATCGTGGCTAAGGAGTGGGAAGGAGTCGAAAGTTCACGTATATTTGGCAGGTGATAGCTCAGGTGGGAATATAGCGCACCATGTTGCTGCACGGGCTGCTGAAGAGGGTGTCGAAGTATTGGGTAATATTCTCCTTCATCCAATGTTTGGTGGGCAAGAGAGGAAGGAGTCAGAGAAAAGATTGGACAGGAAATACTTTGTAACGATTCAAGATAGGGATTGGTACTGGAGAGCCTTCTTACCAGAAGGAGAAGATAGAGACCATCCTGCCTGTAACATATTCGGCCCGAGGAGTAAAAGCATTGAGGGACTTAATTTTCCAAAAAGCCTAGTTGTTGTAGCTGGGTTTGATCTTGTTAAAGATTGGCAATTGGATTACGTTGAAGGGCTCAAGAAATCTGGACACGAAGTAAAGCTCCTATATCTTGAAAAGGCAACAATCGGATTCTACTTCTTGCCAAATAACGAGCATTTCCATTGCCTCGTGGACGAGATCAAAAGCTTCATCCATCCTAACAGTTAATACATATTTACATCAACTTCAATTACATGCAGCTATGTATACATTACAGAATCTCAATATTTTACTCGGGGGGTTAATTTTTTCCCAACTTTTAGCAGGTGTGTAATCTTATATGCTGTATAGAGTTATTTTTGTTTTTAACTCGTCTTTTCTGAGATATTGCTTCTTACACGAATCATCTCCATCCCAAGATCATTGAGGTCAAGCAACACTTTCCATATTGGAAAATTACTTATTTTGGTACTGCAGAATAGTAACTTATCCTTGTGCATTTGGCAGAAAGTACTTACTTTCATACTTCCTTAACATCTGGCAGAGGAGTTGTTAATAGTTAATACTGTTATCATATTGTTTTTTACACAAGATCTAGAAATATATGATATCTCATCGTTTATCCGGAAACTACTTTATTTTTTGGCTTATTTTGTGATGGTGTTTATTTATTGAACATCCAAACTTATCTGGTATTGAGCTGAAAAGATAAGGGCGTCTATTTTTGGGCTGTATGTATTTGTACTTCTGTATATCTAGTTTGCTATTTTTTCTGTGGTGATGAATAATGATGCTATTTATATTTGTTGATTCTTCCAAGAAAATAAGAATGGAAGGTTGATGCAAAAATTCTTTTGCTGAAAGGTGGATAATTTGTTGTTAGATTTATCCTAGATGGCGATCATGTGATTTTTGTTGCAATTTATATTTGTAATAAAATTTGAGTTGCCCACAAAAGAGCACTACTTACGGTTTTTTTGGCAGGACTTCTACTTCTTGTATCATTTGAAAGCTGTTTTAGCTGGATAAAGTACTTCGAAAAAATTATTCAAATATGTTCAAGAACAATTTATTAGCTTCAAAAGTAGCTTTTGACATTTCAAAAGTATGACCAAACTTGTCCTTGTTTGTTGTGCTTGTCATCGTTGAATTTGAAGCCCTAGGCAAATTGTTCATAAGTTGGAGGGAGGTGAAGATGGAATCTAGTTAGCGTGCCCGTGATCTTTATGCTCAACAAAACTTTTGCATATGATATCTCTTCGCTTATTTTCACTCCTTATAAGTGTAATCCATATATAATGAATAAATTCGTAACTTTGCAAAGTCTTGATTGACTTTAATGTGTATCTTCATGCCATCACCTTTTATAAAATTATTGTAGTCTACCGTATTATGGAAAAATATTCGTCATGAGTAATCAATATCTTGATGTCGTCATGTGAGTTTAATTGTCATGATTTTAAATAGAAGTTAAAAAAAGATGATTAAACATTTTTTTTATGATTATCTTAAGTAAGCTTTTGCATCTTTTATTGACTATAGATAATAAACCTGTCAAAAATAACCTAATTGCAGAAGAAGTATCATCAAGAGAATGATATATTATGCATTAATATGTATCTAAAATATTTCTAACTTCTTTTCTTTCTCGATAGTGTCGTACTTTATACCAAAGGTAATAATAGGGTTAACACCATTTTATGAAGCAATTCATTTGGATTTTGATAGCTCCAAGAAAGTTGTCATTTCACATTTTTTTAACTGTTCTTTTTGTTTGTTTTGAATGTCACTAGCTAATTGGTGTTTGCTTGCTTCTTAAAAACTTTATGATACGACCAATAATTAATTATAATCATATTCTACTTATGTATTATACTTTTATACAGTCATTTTAAGATGAACAAAGCACTAGCAAGTTTTGCAACACCAGATATGTATATTCCTCCTCAATTATTGCTCTTGATTTTGTCGAAAATCACTCTTAACTAAACGATCATTAAATAAATCTGATTACATACACTAATATACAAAGAAGGGTGTAAAATAGGATGAGACTCGCTAATATAACTACATCTGAGGTTGTCCCGAGCATATAGTTAACTCGTTTTGCACCTCTATATACAAATAGAGACATGTTACAAAAAGAAATTTATCATTTTGATAGAATTGTATCATTTAAACGAAGGATTTCATATCTTAAAATAGACAATTATACATTAGTACTATTTGACAAGGACAATCATTCCTAAACATCTTTTAAGAAAATTTGTATGATAAATTGAATGGAACTATATAACCTTTGGTGAAAGATCGCACTGCCTTGCAAAGTGCAATCTTTGAATTCATGCCCGCATATTATAAAAACCTCGATACTAGAACCCTAAACCTAAAATTTTAAAAGCTGAATTCAAATCAAAAGTCTTTACAAGCTAAACGCGCAAAATAGTACTTGCATCGATTTATTCTATTCCGATATAAAACAACCCCTTTTCATAATCTTGTTTACCCTTTTCCCATTGTCATCCTTAAGTTAAAATGCCCCACCCACCAGAATAAATCACAATCTTGGGAAATAATGATTAGAAATGAGTCCAAACATTGGATCTCTCCATCTTTGACGTTGATTTGATTAATTCTTGATTACTTTGTCTTTGATAGAGGGTTATTTGAAGTTGAGATACATAGCATTTAATCATTGTTTTCATTGTCGACCATACCTCAAATTGGTTGACCATTTTTGTCTACTCAAAGTAAAATGATTCAGGGTACTTTACATACAACACTCAGATCATCACAATGACCAGCCACCTTAACAAAACAGAATAATGTATTCAAAATCACAATCATTAAAGATATAGATTTCTGTTTAAAAACAAGATTTTCGTCTAAATAAGTTTTAAATTTTATATGCTACAGTTCCATATCCTGCTCGAATTGGAATATAAAGAAAAATTAGCAGTTACCTGCCTAAGATTAAACAAATATGAACATCCTAGTCTACTAGGAACCAGTGAAGAAACTAAATTTCTTGTAATGGGAAGCACAACCCAGCAATTACTTCAGATTTTCCATTTCAAGTAGAGAAATTTGGACCTGAATTTGTTACAAAGTGATGTCAACTGTAGGTAACCACATAGAGAGTCACAGTCATAGCCATGAAAATGAAAGAAAATGTATTCTCAGAATGCAGCTCAATAGACAAAAGGGCTAAGGAAAACTTTAAAAACTTGATTTGTTGGGTGGGGTGGAGTGGGGGTGGCAAAGGTAAAATTCACAGCAAACAAAATATTTCGTTGGGGGTACTTTCCTATATTTTAGTTATGAGCATAAGATCCTTGTTAACAACTTCTAACACGACAAAACTTCCGGTTTCTTTGGTTTCCTAAATATTTATCAGCTTACTTTAGTATGCTAATGCATATTAAAATCTACTCAAATTTCAGATCCCCTAACCGATGAATCTTCAGAAACCATAATGGATCACGATCATCTTAATAATCATGGACACATTTGAATTCATCTACATCATAATAATCGAATATGCTATCAATAGGAAATTCTGAGTTTGTGTAAGATCGATTCATCAGCAAGTCGTATTATTTTTCTACAGTTGGCATCACCATGAAAACATCTCTATTACTCTCATAAAAGGGGGGAAGGAAAGAGGTGAAAAGTTAGCAAATTTCCCACCTTAAATTAGCTTGCCACCTGAATCCATCCCCACATGCACAAATGTAGGCCAACAAGATATCTTCAACAAGTCATAGTTTCTGTAATCCTGAAAATAAATCTACACCATGGAGTGAATGCACTAAGACATCTTCAGATTGTTATTTATTGAATATAATCCACACTTGTCACTCTGAACCCTATAAATGAGGTTTCTATACGACACATGAAACATACCATTTTGACTCCAAGCTTGATGTCTTCCAGGATAGATTCTGTTACTCTGAAATCAGCATAAACTCCAGTCAACGGGCAACAAGTAGAATGGGAGCTCTCCAAAAAAATTCACCATTGTCATCAAATTAGCAGATTTAACTTTGAGGTTCAGCGTAAGTTGTGCAGCCAGTTTTGCATAACAATCGATAAATTAATGAACCTATTATACATATTCTGATCAGTAGATGAATTCGTGAATGTTGTAAGAAATAATTGTACGAAACTAAAAATTTAACATACTATAATCGAAATTATCAGCAAATCATATGATATATGGACAGAGAAACAGAAACGCCAGTAGTCATGATCGATATCTTCGCTTCATAAAATCTTGTCCGTTATAACACCAAGTACAAAACAAGAGCCTCCAGCTTCCTGAGTTCATATTTGTGTGTTTCCACGCATCCAAAGTTCACGTTTCTAATTTTGAAAATAATTCCTATTTTCTGAAATAATTAGTGTTGCTTAACTCCTATTGGAAATTCAAATAGGTAGAAATTGGTGTGGTTGTTAATTTTAGTACTATTCAATCAAGAAGTACCATTCTATTAAAAGGTTATGAAGCTCGAAGTCTCTATAGATCTGTGATGCATGGTCACACCTAAATTCAGCCTGAGCCATATTGGATGAGTATCGGGCATGGATTCAGACAAGTCCAGGCAATAGGGAGGATAAGATCTAGATGTAATGCAAAACAGAGGCAGTAGCCAGATTGGCTAGAAACACTAGCTATCTCATCATTATGAGAATTAGAAAGGTCTCTCTTTGAACAGATTGAAAAGAATCACTCTTCCTAACTCAATTGGCTAGAACCTCGTGTTGATGTGTAATAAAACTAGAATAAGACAATAAAAAGCGAAAGAATGAGAGAGTCAAGCCTCTCATGAGATGGTCGAGTTAGTGGAGTAGGTGAGCGCGGAAGGCTAATCACACAGGCTTGTCTAGTGCGGTTTATCTGGCTAGCTTGATTTGTAGGTTATTGCGTCAACCCCGAGAGTTTACCCAATGTGCACTCAAAGGGTAGAGGCTGCGGGTTCCCCGTCATTAAAAAAAAAAAAAAAAAAAGGAGAGAGTCAATACTCAATGTATGTATTCTATTGAGAAAAAGACCATTTAGAGGGTAGAATTAGAACTACATGCATAAATTAGTCATTATTTCATGGGGTAGAATTAGAGCTAAATGCACAAATAAGTTATCCATAAAATATCCTTAATTAAGAACTTTAATAAATTAATTTAAATAGGGAAAATACATGAATAAATAAGTAAAAGTGAGTGCAAATATTGAATTTGCTTCCCAAATAGGAGCTAAGGTGTGATTTGAAATTTGAAATTTTAAATCAAGGTGTGGTTTGTGACAGACCCTTGTGTAGCAGCCTTCACAAATATTACATATGGTGTGACTTACTTGAACAGTCGATATCGGCTGGCACTTTCATTTGCCTTTGACTCTCTCTCTCTCCCCACCTCTTTAAAAAAGTTATAATAATTGTTATATTGTCCAATACTTCAAGATTAGGATTCTGTATAATATTTCGAATATATCTTTTGATGTACAACTCAAAAAAAATCTAGAAGGTTAAATTATGTAATGTTTAATTCAATACAAATTTACACTAATGAATTTCGTACACGATTTTGATTCTACTAATCACTCTACAAAACAATAAAATAGATTTGCAATCTGATTTCTAACTATGAATCAAATAAACGAATACAAATTTAAAAGGTATTTCGTACAAAAACCCACTTATCGTATTATACATTTCCCATTCTGTCCCCGTTGCAAAACAGGAATTCCTCATTTTACCCTTCCCACCCTATGCATTGTGTAGTGGGCCTTGTTTTCTGGGTCCCAGCGTTCACCGGGCAAGGCGTATCTACGGGCGGGACCATACAATTATACTGTAGACACAACGAACTGCTAAGAGGAATCTCAACCGTTGGATTAATTTCTATCCCGGTCAAAAAATTATGCTGCAAATACAGTGTTTGTATACTGCCTGCTAATAACCGTTCCACGAAGTTGCTGGGAACAAGGCCTGTGAACCGGTTATTATTCAGATACAAATTCTGAACCGTTGAGAGCCTGGGAGATATTTGGCCAAAAAGCCGGTTGAAGCTTAGATCAACGCTGGTGATTGTCACCTCATCAAGTGGTTGAACCGGACCGGAAAATTGGTTTCTTTGTAGTTGGAGGCTGGTGATTGGAAATGTAAATATATTGCCCGGAATAAAGCCAGAGAATTGGTTCACGCTAAGGTCGAGAAAGTTTAGCCGGTTTAGACGGGATAATAGTCGGTCCACTGGACCGGCTAGTCGGTTTGACGACAGTGAGAGATATTGGAGTGAGGGAGGGAGTGAGATCGGAGAGAGCAAACCGGATAGATTGTTGTTCTTAAGGTCTAGCCGGGTTAGGGAGTGAGAAACAAACGGCGGAACCGAACCGGAGAGACGGTTGTGAGAGAGAATAACATTGGACAACGTCGGTAGAGTTCCGATGGACGAGGGAATGCTTCCAGTGATCTGATTGAAGCAAAGATCTAGAGTTTGGAGTCTAGGGAGCTGGACCAGAGTCGCCGGAATCTCGCCGGAAATCATGTTCCTGCTGATCGCAAGAAACCTGAGGTTCTTCAACTGAAAAAGGGTTCGAGGCAGAGACCCATTGACCCGACCAGGGACTATGGTTAACTCTGCGAGACCCGATAATTTTCCGATCGCTGGGTCTATCCGGCCAGTTATACCCGGTGACCCAGCTCGAGAATCACCGAGATTTAAGGCAACCACTTTATCTCCATCACAATACACACCCGCAAAACTGCACGGCTCCGAAGTGAAATCCCATGAAGCGAAGTAATTCGACCCGGGCAAATCATCCAAGCTCTTTCGAATCGATTGCAGGGCCAAGAAATCAATTGGGTCCAAAATTGCATGTGTGAAAAAACTGAATCTAAAAAGCAAAATCAAATGGAATAGAAATACAAACCAGTAGTTCTTATTTTTCTTCAACAGGCAACTCATTTTGTTTTAAATGAATGCTATAGAATCAGGGGTTATAAATGATTTCAGGAAGTTCTTCAATGGAGGCAGAATCCAAAATTGCGGAAAGAGAGTGACTTCAAGTGAAATTAAACGGCAGATGGGAAAAATCGAGAAAATGCCTTTGATTCTTGTTGAGTTTTTTGGGATAGATGGAGAAGGAAACTGCTGATTGATTTTCTATTATCGTGGGTTTTTTGTTTGTTTATTGAGGTTCGGAGAGCAAACGGTTGTACAAGCCTACGTGGAAGTACACGAAGCTGAGGCTTGGATTGACACGTCTTTAGTTGGGTTCATGGTGTTGACACGAGTCAAACGACTGCTGACAGTGATAATCTTTTGTATCTTTTTCTTCACCATTTCATTTATCGTGGCCCTCTTAAATTGATTAGATTCATTATAATTTTAATACATTAATCTTTCTCCACTTTTTATTCACACATTTTTTTTAATAAAATAATATTTGACATAAATTTAAATTTTTTTTATCCTTTTTAATCACACATTCTTAAAAATCACTATTTCAAAATACATTTTCTCCAAAAATACATTAAAATGGATTCCAAATACGAATTAAAATAAATTAAGATCTCAAATTAAAATAATTAATTAATTTTAATCACATAACTATTGAATCCATAGCTTTCTAATCATACATTTCATTAATTTTTACTAAAATATAATAAAAATCTAATTTTAATCTATGCCAACCCGGAACTAGATGAGAGGAAAAAGTTTTTTGAGTTCAATTACTTTCCTAAGAGGAGATGAGGCTTTGTACACCTAACACGAAAATTAAGACATTGCATATGTTTGGCTTCTGTTTATAAATATTGAAATCACTATTTAATTATTTCAATATTTCAAGAATTTACAAATATTATTAAATTGTCGACCACTTATTTCTATCTATTTATAATTTAAATTATTTATAAATACTTTTCAATCATACTTATAATCTGTCACGAGCGTGTAAAGCGTGCAATCTCGAATGTGAGTAAATATTTTTGAGCACTTCATTGCATAACCACGTCCATTGATTTTTCACGTGACAATGAGAAAGAACATAAGTAGCTCCCAAACATGCTCAATATGTTGAAATCAAAATAATATCTTTAAAAGTTATTCATTGCTCACTTTCCATCGTGTTGATATATGTGATGTGGGACTTTTGGTAATGGTACTCAATGAAGCATATCTCAATTGTGGCACAAGCCTTTTATGTGTATAATATACTTCTGTATGGCGTGGAACGAATGTTTAATTATAAGTACGATGTGGACAAGTAATGTGGCTTTGAACACTAAACGAAATATACGTGCATGTGCACGTATACTTGAATGATATGATATTAGTATTTCACATGCATGCACAGAAAATGGTTTTGGTATAACGAAGACATATGAACATTTTGCTCTATGGGTTTGATCTTAAGTCAAGTGTTTTAAGTGTTTCATATAAGTGTGTTCGATGAAAAATGTTCTCAGTTTGCTCCAATGCTATAGTACCAAGGGTATTGAGGTATGCTAACAATACATTTGATTTTACTAGATGCATGTGGAATTAGTTTGCGTATGTTTCTATTGTCAAGTGCTGGACAAGTTTGGTATGACAAGAGCGGAAAGCGATATGGGGGATGAATCCTAAACATCATGATGTATAACGGTTGTTATAGTTATGATGTGACGTCAATGTATAAATATAGTATGACACTATCGTGATAAGGATTTGTTTACTATAAAATATATAAATGCAGGAAAAAATTGCATAATAAAGATTTTAGTATATACTATTTTGGTTAAGGTTATAGCTCCATAGATCTCGCATTATAATCCGAGAATAATGTTATGCAATCCTATTGGGGTTACAACCCCAGTCTAGGTGGCGCTAGATAATAGACTAAATGAAAGTTGAAATTAAATGATTTATTTTATTCTACTTATCATTTAATGCTACATTAACGCCACTTAAATTAAGGTTATAATCACAGTGAGATTAAATGATATTACTCTTCATCAAAAGGGCCTTGAACCATCATTCTGAATGGAATTGAAAAAAGATTTTTATTGTTCACGTCGATGACCTATTTTTTGCATGGCAGTTCACAAGAACACGGTTTATTTACTGGTTTCAACATATATTTGAAAGAGAAATGCTGCCTGCACAGGCTCTGTGCACATGGGGTGGACCCCACATATGAGGTCTACCCCCCACGTGAGATGCCCTGTACAGGGCCTGTGCAGGAGGCATTTCTCTATTTGAAATTGGGCTGTTCTTTTTATTATCAATGTATTTTATGAGAATTTATTTAGTCATGTAAAACACTTTGCGACCAAAATTGGATTGCTAAAATAGAATCGAGCTTGATGCCCAGGGCCACATGGGCTCACGGACACCCCAAACCAATAGGAGGGCACCAAATGGCACCCTCGTGGCCCTGGCCAAATATCTTTACCCGCTAAAATATAGGGGCTGAACGAACATAATTTGAACTAGGGATACTTTTTAGCAATTTGTAGAAAGTCAACTCCTTGAACATGTAATAAGCATTCTATATAATCTCCTGGATGCAATAGCCCATATATAGCGAGCCCATGGAGTGAAGAGAGTAGAAGACCGATCGAGATAGAAGAGAAAATTTAGACAGTTCGACGATGGAGATCAAGGCAGAGAAAACACTGATGAAGGTATCCTTCTTGTTGTTTATATGATTATATTTATATGTACTGCACCGTTAAAATAATTCTCCTGTTTAATTTTGTACAGTAATTGATGTTTTCGAAGAGAGAGTCAGAATCTTGTTTCCTTGATTATATATATATATATATATATATTTTTTTTTTTTGTTTGGGTTCACAGGGACTTTACAAATTATATATATATATATATATATATATTTTTTTTTTGTTTGTGGTCTTGTTTTTATACCCTAAGGGATTTGTTTTGATTTTAGTATATACAAACAAATAAATTCAAATGTATACGAAACAATTTATTTTTTATGGAGATTTTCCTATCAGCATCTTGTTTATGTCTTAAAGTTAGTACATACAAATGTATAAATTCAGATGTAGTTATGAAAAAATTACTTTTTGTTAATGGAATAAATCCCATATCGGTTAAATACCGAAATATTGACCAACTTAAATAGATTTTGGACAACTCCTCTTAATGTATAAATTCAGATGTAGTTATGAAAAAAATTACTTTTTGTTAATGGAATAAATCCCACATCGGTTAAATACCGAAATATTAACCAACTTAAATAGATTTTGGACAACTCCTCTTAATAGATTAAGAGGAGTTGTCCAAAATCTATTAAGAGGAGTTGTCCAAAATCTATTTAAGTTGGTCAATATTTCGGTATTTAACCGATGTGGGATTTATTCCCTTAATATGCCCCCGCAAGATGGTGACTCTTTTTTAGCAGACCAATCTTGAAATTCGTGCGCTCATTTTTTAGATTTAATCGGATCGAATAGCTCGTTGGAGCTTACTGGGCTCTGATACCATGTTAAAATTTGAGATCCATCTTAATAAGGTCAACCTTATTAAGAGGAGCGGCCCAAAATCTATTTAAGTTGGTCCCCAAATTTTAAAATGGTATCAGAGTCCAGTATGCTCCAACGAGCTATTCGATCCGATTAAGTCTAAAAAATGAGTACACGAATTTCAAGATTGGTCAGCTAAAAAAAAGAGCCAACATCTTGCGGGGACATGTTAAGGAAATAAATCTAACATCGGTTAAATACCGAAATATTGATCAATTTAAATAGATCTTTGGTCTCTCCTCTTAATAAGTTTGACTTTATTAAGGTGGACCCCAAATCTTAACACTTTTTATAGACATTTTCCAGTCAGCATCATGTTTATTCTTCTTTTCTTTGTGGGTTTACGAGTCTTGTTGCTAAACCTTAGTACATTTCTCTTGATATTTGACATATGTAAATATATACATCCATCTGTGTATCAGAAAAGCAACATGTAATTGCTTATTTCATTTTTTATTTAATACTAACTGATTTCAGAAGAGATTTTTCTTGCAGTATTTTGTTTCGTTTTCTTATTCTCTTGGTGGGCTGCTTCTAATCTAATAGTGGATACTATTTGTTTTTCCAACCCTTACTGAAGCTGCAAGTTTTATGAATTCTCCCAACAAAAAACGTATAGATTAATCAGTTCGATCATTTATATATTATTGAAATTTTGCCTATTGTTTCAGCATTCAAGGGTGACTCGCATGGCAGCATCTCGCAGCTCTATTGATGTTTGGAGTGTGCAATGTGAGGATTGCCTGAAGTGGAGGATAATACCAACCCAAGAAGAGTACGAGGAAATCAGAAAAAAATAGTCGAAGATCCATTTGTCTGCAGTAAAAAATCCAATGTCTCTTGCAACGATCCTACGGATATGGAGTATGATAACTCACGTGTATGGGTCATTGACAAGCCAAATCTGCCCAAAACCCCTCCAGGATTCCATAGAGATTTGGTGCTAAGGAAAGATTTTTTAAAACTTGATTGTTACTATTTTGCTCCCAATGGGAGGAAATTTAGGGCAGGAACTAAAGTTGCATCATTTCTGAAAGAAAATCCAGAGTACAAGGATTTGTCTACCACAGATTTCAGTTTCTTCATCCCAAAGGTCATGATGGACACTGTACCTGTTGTTGCCGCAAAAGTGGAATCTAGCGGTGGCAGTAAATGGAAATTTTCATCTGTAAAATGATTCTAGTTGTTGAATATTAAAAAATTACCTTGTTATACTTTGGATTTGGACTGGTATTTCTTGATGTTGTTTGTTGTTGCTTATTTAATCTATCGATCAAGTTGCACTTTATCAGAATTAGTATAGCTCCTCTCTTGCTTTTTTTTTTTTCGATCTGTAAATGTAAATATCATTGATAAAAAATGTTCCATATAAAAATATACAGGGCATTTCCGGGCAAATCAAAAGCCAATATCACAAACAATTACTTTGAGCATACCCGGGTAAAACAAAAATAAGTGAAGTGCAATGAAAATCAATGACCCGACACTAAAGACTCGAAATGGATCAAGACATCTGGATTCAAAGAGAACATAACTTTGTATACGTGTGTCTTGATCCGTCTCACAATACAATCTAAATTAGGTGACAGGTAAGGATGTCAACGAGCCGAGTCGAGCTGGCTCGCGAGCCAAAATTTGAGGCTCGGGCTCGGTTCTGATAAAATGAGCGGGCTTTTTTCCGAGCCCGAGCCGGGCCGAGCAAAAGCTCGGTCAAAAAAATTTTGCTCAACCCGTGCTTTTGGCTCGGGCCTTTACAGGCCAAGCCTGGCAGGCTCGCTTTTTTTACCTTTTTTTTTTCTTCTTTAATTATTAAAAGGCAGCCACAGCTGGCAGCCTTAAAAGGCAGCCCAGTTGCAACTGCCTCTTAATTTTTTTCCCTTCTTTGACTCGCGGGCCGGCTCGGGCTCGGCCCATCCTCCTAAAATGAGGCTCGGCCCAAGCCTTGACTCGGTTCTACCGAGCCTCAAGCCGAGCTACGGGTGGCCCGAGCCGACGAGCCGAATTGTCATCTCTAGTGACAAGTCTTCAAAAATATTTCTATTACATGTAAGCCAAATGTAGTAGATAGTACTTGCAAACGCAATCCGCTTAGCCTTGCTAAGCCATGAAGTCCCACGGGCTTTCTTTTTCAACCACTTAAGAGCACTAACAAGTGTAGACATAGATCTTGTGATTCCGAGCCACTATCTAATATTTCTCCATAATGTTGAAGTGAAAGAACATTCAAAGAATAAGTGACGAACTATTTCCTCCATATGCCCACAAAAATCACACATGCGGTCAATATCCAAGAAAGGTAGTTTGTCTTTAGTTAGGAGCTTTGATTGGGCCCCTAACCAAAGCAAAAAAGAGTGTTTTGGAGTGATGCAAGATGTCCATACGTTGGCTGCCCAATACTTCTTTGTGCCCCTCGGCCTGAAAAAATCATACTCCATTTTCGTGCTGAATTTAGGGCCTGTTTCTCCAATGAAAAAACTGTCCAAGAATCCCAGATTTTGGCCCCCGATTTGAGCAGTTGGGAAGCCCATAAAACTGTCTAGATTTTGCTATCCCTGGCCTGCTTCTTCCCCCAGAATCAGCTCCCTATACATTCGACAGATTCAAGAATCTATCCAGATTCGGTTGCATTCGTTCCCAATTTTGAGAGTGTCCAGCTTGTCCCTGTGCAATAAATTGTGGGCCAGCAAGCCCTCGAAGCAGTAAATTTCTGATTTCCAACAATTTTTTAAAGAGTGGAGAATGTTCTTTTCTAGGACAAGCCTCCCAAATGCAAGCTCCTTTAGGATACACTTGGTGAATCCATCGAATCCATAGTGTATCCTTTTTACGTTGTATGTTCCAAAGGGATTTCGCAAGTAACGCTAAATTTCAACTCTTTAAGTCCTTCAAGCCGAGACCCCCTTTCTCTTTTGGAAGTAAAGATCCTTTCACGCAACCAAAGGCTTTTTAGATCCCGAAAGGAATTTTCGACAATGGCTAACAATTCTTGATATAATTGTAGCTGGGATAGGGAAGAATGAAAGCCAAAAACATTCAACTCCTTGAAGAACCGCCCTTATAAGTTCTACCTTGCCCGCATAAGATAATGAAGAGTAATTCCATGCACCAATATAAGTTGTAATTTTGTCAAGAAAGGGAGCATAACAACTTACTTTTAGTTTTACCGAAGCAAGAGGGATGCCCAAATACCGAAATGGCATACTACCCCTCGGGACATTTTGTGAGTTGCAAGATATCCTCAAGTAGTTGTCCGTGAATCCTCGCCATATACAAATTGGATTTGAGGATGTTTAACCTTAAACCCGATACCAAATCAAAATTTGAGAGGCAATCCATGAGAATTTTCACCGACATGACATCTCCCATAGTAAAGAGCATCAAATCATCTGCAAAAGCTAAATGGGTGATCTTTAGGGCCCATATTTAGGGTGATAGTTGAAATCACTATCATTTGTGGTAGCTTTAAGCATTCTTGAGAAATATTCAATACAAAGCACAAACAAGAAGGGGGAGAGGGGATCACCTTGCCGGAGCCCTTTCCTTTCTTTGAAAAATCCATGCAAACTCCCATTCAAAGCAATGGAATATGTTGGAGAAGTAACACATTTCATGACCCAAACAACAAATCTCGAGGGTAAAGTCAAGCCTTCAAGAACTTCTCTAAGAAAGTCCCAATTTACCGAATCATAAGCTTTGGTAAGATCAATTTTTAGGAGGCATCTTGGCGCAACCATTTTCCTATTATATTGCCTCATGAGTTCTTGGGCAAGATGAATATTCTCTGTCATACTCCTACCTTCCACAAAAGCGGCTTGTGCATGGTCCACAATATTGCCCAAAATAGGTCTCTGACACACCCTACCCCGTGTAACATCACTAGATCCGGACGTGGCATACGCCGATAATAGTTACCAACTAAAAGTCGCACCCACCATCAAGGCTACTACAAATACAATATATCACTTTTTTATATCACTTTTTATACATCATTTTTCTAACAGAATTTCGGCATTATCTCCCCTGTAAAACAGGACTAACCAACCTGTGATCAATTTCACACAAATCCCAAACTATTGCACAACACAATAAAGATAAGCCGAAATTTCAACCTTTAATAAGACATAAAATGAAATAAACATATGGATACAAAACACATATTGAGCCCCATAACTATTTACAAGTGATGCAAAGTCACATCTAGACATGAACATGCGTCCCAAAATACTGACTACAGTTCTATGAAGTGAGTCATTCTAACAAACTCTGTCGTGTGGCTTTGACTCCAAAATCAAAGCTCAACTCCAAAAGATGCCCAAATTCTCAACTGCTGCCTGATAAGGAAAAACGTGGAAAAACATATGAGTTGATAGCTCATTGAATAGAAAAGTTCAAAATAAATATAAATTTTCATTTATACATTTTTATTGAAAATCAAATTCATATCATTTGATAATTCACAAGCTACCATCATGTAATTATAGCCCAAAAGTAAAATATTCACATAAGGTCATAAAATATCATCTTAAAATCATGATATAAACATTAGTTGATAACCATGCTATAATCTCATCACATCAAACGTACTAAAAAATCCACCAAAAATGTACCATCTGACTGAAATATATAATCCGCCCCTCGAGTTAAGAACTTTTACTACGGGCCTTTGGCCCCTCTGTGAATGAAAGTCGGTCTCAAAAACCTCTCATTATTAATTCTAGAACACGGCTAATGCCCTATGGTGAACTATATGTACACGGTCGAGACCCCTTCATCCTCAGTCCAAGATCCCTCAGTGCAGTATAGAACACCCGTCAGTGAATTAGAAGAAATATATAATCAAGGGTACTTTTCTGGTCAATCTCAAACTCACATCTCATATTCCAATTCACAATGTATCGTATACAAATTTTGAAATCTCATATGTATCATAATTAAAGATATTTCCATAATAACCATGTAATTTGAACACATAATTGCACATACTTTAACAATAAACTTAATTTATAAATACTTTAAAAATATTTATATTTTCCCACTCGCAGAACTATGTACGCCAAAATCAATTTGATTGGTACGCTGTCCCGCTATCCATATCGACGCTTGAAATATAATATAATTTTTAAATCAACAATTAACTAATTTAAGTAATTTCAATAATTAAATAGGTGATTCCCAAACATAATTATTTCACGTTTAGACGATTTCTAAAATCTCTTTAATTACTAAAACTAATTTTTCTTCATTTTACTCAGTTTCATAGTTTATTATACTTAACCCCTTCAATAAAATGAAATTTAATCTAACAATCTAACAACTATAAAATCAAACATAACCTTTCATTAAGTAACTTTTTACTTATATTTCAAAATTGAGAAATTCAAGCCTAAGAGGATAGAGCACTTAATTCCTAACACGTTGGAAAAATTTCCCCTTTTTTTCTTTTTTTTTTCCTTCCTCTTTTTCCCTTTTCCCCCTTTTTTCCTTTCTCTTTTTCTTCTCTGCACCGTTTTCTTATGTGTGTGTAGTGTGTTGTGTGTTTGCTTTTAATTTTGTTTTGGGTTGTGTGTGTGTATATATATATATATATTCAATTGGAATGATATGTTTTGGCATCAACCGCCTGCCGCTTTTGTCTTTTGTCCCCCCCTTTTTTTTTAACTTAATGTATGACAAAACTTACCCCCTTAAAAGAATTTCATCCTTGAAATTCAATTGATCATGTATGAAAAAGTCGTGGATACTGAGAACGCATCTGCTCTTCACTTTCCTATGTCACTTCTTCTATAACATGATTTCTCCACAAAATTTTAACTAAAAGAATAGTCTTAGTACGCAAGACCTATTTCTTTCTGTCCAATATCTAAATTGGTCCTTCTTCATAGGTAAGATTTTCCTTCAGTTCTACTGGTTGTGATTCCAAAACATGAGATCGATCTGGAATATACTTACGAAGCATAGAAACATGAAATACATCATAAATTCTGGACAATTCTATTAGTAAAGCCAATCGATACGCAACTGGACCGAGGTGTTCAACAATCTTATATGGGCCAATATACCTCAGACTCAATTTACCTCGTTTACCAAATCTGATAACACCTTTCCATGGAGACAATCGCAGGAGAACTTTATTCCCAACATCAAATTCAAGGTTTTTCTACATCTATCTGTATAGTTTTTCTGTCTATCTTGGATTGTCTTTAACTTTTCTTTAATTATCTTTACTTATCAGCAGTAATCTGGACATATTCAGGATCGAATAACTTTCTTTCACCAACTTCATCCCAACTTACTGGAGTTTTGCATTTCCTACCATACAATGCTTCAAACGGAGCCATTTCTATACTCGAATAATAACTGTTATAATAAGCAAACTCCATCAAAGAAAGATGAGTATCCCATTTCCCTTTGAACTGTAGTACACAAGCTCGTAACATGTCTTCCAAAGTCTGAATAGTTCTTTCTGACTGACCATCTGTTTGAGGATGAAAAGCTGTACTGAAATGAAGTTTAGTACCCATAGCTTTCTGCAAACTGGGCTAAAATTTAGAAGTGAAACGAGAGTCTCTATCTGAAACAATAGATACTGATGTCCCATATAAACTGATTATCTCATCAACATATATTTTTGCCAATTTATTTAACGAGTAAGAGACTTTAATAGGCAAAAATTTAGCAATTTTTGTCAATCTGTCTACAATGATCCATATGCCATCATGTCCACTCTGAGTCCGTAGAAGTCCAAATAGAAAACCCATAGTAATGTGTTCCCATTTCCACTCAGGAATAGGCAACGTTTGTAACAATCCTGCTGTTTTTTGACGATCTGATTTCACTTGCTGGCAAACGAGGCATCTGGATACAAACTCGGCTATTTCTCTCTTCATTCCATGCCACCAATAGTGTTTTTTGAGTACACAATACATTTTTGTACTACCTGGATGCATCGCGTAAGCTGAACTATGTGTCTCTTCTAGAATTTCTCCCTTCAATTTCGAATCATTTGGAACATATAATCTGTTTCCCATAACTAAAGCTCCGTAATCTAGAATGGTATAATCTGTATGCTTATCTTTACTAACCTCTTCTTTCAATTTGCTTAACACTGGATCTTGAGTTTAAGTTTCTCTAACCGTGTCAATCAAAGTAGGCCTCACTTGAAAGTTGACAAACAGTGCTCCTACACTGGTAACTGATAATTGGGCATGAGAAGCTCTGAACTCACCAAACAAAGATGAACATATTACATTAGTCTGGTTCATAGGACTCGATATTTTCCGACTAAAAGCATCAGCAACTACATTAGCCTTCCCTGGATGATAATCAATCTTGTAGTCGTAATCTTTTATAAGCTCTAACCATCTTCTTTGCCTCAAGTTTAATTCTTTCTGATCGAAAATATACTTTAAGCTTTTATGATCTGTATATATTTGGCATCTCTCACCATACAAGTAAGGTCTCCAAATTTTCAAGGCTAGGACAACTGCAGCTAGCTCTAAGTCACGTGTAGGATAATTCAGTTCATGTTTCTTCAACTGCCTGGAAGCATATGCTATAACTTTCCCATTCTGCATCAAAACACAAGCAAGACCTTGACGTGAAGCATCACTATATATCACAAACTCTTCACCGGGAGATGGAAGGGTAAGAAATGGGGCTGACACTAATCCATTCTTCAATTCGAGGAAACTTCTTTCACAATTTTCATTCCAAACAAATTTAGCATTCTTTCTAGTCAAACTGGTCAAAGGAAGAGCAATTTTAGAAAATCCCTCTACAAAACGACGGTAATAACCTGCTAAGCCAAGAAAACTTCGGATTTCTGTCACATTAGTAGGCCTTTCCCATTTTACCACCCCCTCTGTTTTCTGTGGGTCAACATAAATTTCTTCTACTGATATGACATGTCCCCAAAATATAACTTTATCAAGCTAAAATTCACATTTACTGAATTTAGCATACAACTACTCATCACGTAGAGTCTGCAAGATGATGCTGAGATGCTCTGTGTGTTCATCGTGATTATGAGAGTATACTAAAATATCATCAATGAATGCAATCACAAATCTGTCTAAATACGGCCGAAACACTCTATTCATCATATCCATAAATCTTGCTGGTGCGTTGGTCAACCCAAATGGCATCACAAGAAATTCAAAATGACCATACCTTGTCTTGAAAGCAGTTTTTGGCACATCACTGTCCCTAATTTTAAGTTGATGATATCCAGAACGCAAATTAGTCTTTGAAAATATTGCAGCACCTCGAAGCTGATCAAATAAGTCATCAATACGTGGCAAAGGATATTTATTTTGAATTGTCACTTTGTTCAATTGTCTGTAATCTATGCACAGTCGCATGGTGCCATCTTTCTTTTTCACAAACAAAACTGGTGCTCCCCACAGAGATATACTAGGTCTGATGAAACCCTTGTCTACCAACTCTTGCAACTGAACCTTTAGCTCTTTCAATTCTGCTGGTGCCATTCTATAGGGTGCCCATGAAATAGGTGCAGTTCCTGGAATCAGATCTATAGTGAACTCTATATCTCTGTCTGATAGTAAGTCTGGTAATTCTTCTGGAAATACATCAGGAAAGTCCTTGACCACTGGGATATCTTTAAGTTTTAGTTTGCTAACATCTGTATCAATTATATGAGCTAAATATGTATGACAGCCCTTGTTGAACAATCTTCTAGCGTCAATAACAGATATCACACAAGACAGTAAAATTTTGTGTTGTCCATTGAATATAATTTCAGGCTGTCCTGGCTGTCTAAACACAACCTCCTTTTGAAAGCAATCAATTGGAGCTCGATTTGTTGCCAAAAAGTCTATACCCAAGATAACATCGAAATCATGTATGTCAAGAGGTATTAAATTTGCCTTCAGCTCGTTCTCCCTTACTTTAATCCCACAATCTCGATATATATTGTTTGCTAATAGTAATTCTCGTACTGGTGTATTCACTACTAAACAACTGCCTAAAAGTTCTGGCTTTTGATTTGTATATAAAGTAAATGCAAATGACATAAAAGAATGTGTAGATCTAGGATCAATCAAAATACGAGCATTTCTATCAAAAATAGACAACATACACATGATAACATCTGGTGACTCCTCTGTTGCTTACTGATTCACAGAAAAAACCTTGCCTTGGCTCTTCGGTTGTCCTGCCTACCCTTTTGATTTTGTACCACTACCGCTTGCGATATTAGACTGGGACACACTGTTTGTACCTGTTCTGTTAGCTAAATCATCTCTCTGAGTCTGATTCTGTCTTATGCTACCAGCATTTTGCTTAGGAAACATCCTCTGTGTCATGCTACTCTCCTATGATAGAACTGGACAATTTCTTCTGATGTGTCCGCCTTGACCATAGTGATAACAGACTTCGCTCCTTTTGAACTTTAAACATGTGCCGAGATGAGGTCTTTTACATAATTGACAATAAGGAAGTCTAGTACTAGTAAAACTCTTGCCCTGTCTCGGAGTAAATAATCTTTGGGAAGAACCCTGAGTATAAGTACGACTGGCCAATGACTGTTGTACAGTACTGGGACTGAATCTAGGGCCCTGACTTTCCCGTGATCGAGATTTGAATTGACCCAAACTGGACACATCGGGTCGAAATCCTCTACTGTCCCTTTGAGGTAGTCTATAGTTAGAAGCATCACCATTGTCTGACTACCGCTTGCCTTGAACATTGTTTGTTCTCTACCACTTGGCCTATCAGAAATGCTCTTTTCTACTCTCAAAGCTGATTTCACCAATTTGCCAAATTCATTCCAGCCTGCAGCTGTTACTACTGACCTGATTTTTTTCCTTAACCCATTTTCAAACCGTCTGCATTTATCAATTTCGTTGCTTACCAGAACTTGGGCATACTTTAAAAGTTCAATAAATTTCACCTGATATTCTGCAACTGTCATCTACTCTTGTACTAGTTTCAAAAATTCCTCATGCCTTGCATCTTTATAGAATCGAGGATAATAGGCATCGTAAAAGATACGACGAAAATCTGTTCAAGTAATGATGGAAGGGTCTAGATATGTACTTTGTACCGACTGCCACCAATCATACGCACCCTCCTCTAATAAGAAGATGGCAAGACACAACTTCCGATCATCTGAGCAACCCATAATGTCAAATACTCTCTCTATCTTGGTCATCCATGCCTGCGCAATTGCAGGATCGGTTGTGCCAGTGAACACTTTAGCCCCTAACTTTGTAGCCCTTTCAATACTAAGATCTCTGTCAGTATTATGCATAGCAGATGCAACGGCAATAGCAATTCTTTCAACAGCAATAGGATAAGTTCCAATCACATTTCCCTATCCCTGTTGTTCAGGAGGCTGGTGAACTGATTCATCTACTCTCTCAGGCGCTCTCAGTTCATCTCTATCAGGAACAATATGAGACTGGGGCAACATATCTTGGAGCCTTCGAGTTTTGCTACCACAAGGCATGACTCACCTACAGTTATGCATGATATGCTAAACATCAGAATGTATGCATGTACAATGCAAACCCATGAACTCTAATGCATGCTTTGATACCAAACTGACACACCCCACCCTGTGTAACACCACTAGATCTGGACGTGGCATGCGCCGATGATAGATACCAACTAAAAATCGCACCCACCATCAAGGCTACTACAAATACAATATATCACTTTTTATACATCATTTTTCTAACAGAATTTCGACATTATCTCCCTTGTAAACAAGACTAACCAACCTATGATCAATTTCACACAAATTCTAAACTATAGCACAGCACAATAAAGATAAGCCGAAATCTCAACCTTTAACAAGACATAAAATGAAATATACATATGGATACAAAACACATAGTGAGCCCCATAATTATATACAAGTGACGCAAAGTCACATCTAGACGTGAACATGCGTCCCAAAACACTGACTACATGTTCTATGAAGTGAGTCATACTAACAAACTCTGTCGTGTGGCTATGACTCCAAAATCAAGGCTCAACTTCAAAAGATGCCCAAATTCTCAACTGCTGCCGGATAAGAAAAAACGTGGAAAAATATTTGAGTTGATAGCTCAGTGAGTGGAGAAGTTCAAAATAAATATAATTTTTCATTTATACATTTTTATTGAAAATCAAATTTATATCATTTGATAATTCACAAGCTACCATCATGTAATTATAGCCCAAAAGTAAAATATTCACATAAAGTCATAAAATATCATCTTAAAATCATGATATAAATATCAGCTGATAACCATGCTATAATCTCATCACATCAAACGTACTGAAAAATTCACCAAAAATGTACCCTCTAACTGAAATATATAATCTGCCCTTCGGGTTAAGAACTTTCGCCGCGGGCCTTTGGCCCCTCCATGAAGGAAAGTCGATCTTAAAGACCTCTCATAATCAATTCTAGAACACGACCAATGCCTCTCAGTGAACTATATGTACACGGTTGAGACCCCTTCATCCCCGATCCAAGACCCCTCAGTGTAATATAGAACACAGCCAATGCCCTTCAGTAAACTAGAAGAAATATATAATCACGGGTACTTTTCTGGTCGATCTCAAAATCACATTTCATATTCCAATTCACAATGTACCGTATACAATATTTGAAATCTCATATGTATCATAATAAAAGATATTTCCATAATAACCATGTAATTCGAACACATAATTGCATATAATTGCACATACTTTAACAATAAACTTAACTTATAAATACTTTAAAATATTTATATTTTTTCACTCACATAACTATGTATGCCAAAATTAATTCAATTGGTACGCTGTCCCGATATCCGTATCGGCGCCTAAAATATAATATAATTTTTAAATCAACAATTAACTAATTTAAGTAATTTCAATAATTAAATAGGCGATACCCAAACATAATTATTTCACGTTTAGGCGATTTCTAAAGTCTCTTTAGTTACTAAAACTAATTTTTCTTTCATTTTACTCAATTTCATAGTTTATTATACTTAACCCTTTCAATAAAATGAAATTTAATCTAACAATCTAACAACTCTAAAATCAAACATAACATTTCATTAAGTAACTTTTTACTTACCTTTCAAAATTGAGAAATTCAAGCCTAATAGGATAGAGAGCACTTAATTCCTAACACGTTGGCAAAATCTCCCCCTTTTTTTCTTCCTCTTTTCCCTTTCTCTTTTCTTCTTCTCTGCACCGTTTTCTTGTGTGTCGTGTGTTGTGTGTTTGTTTTTAATTTGGTTTTGGGTTGTGTATATCTATATATATTCAATTGGAATGATATGTTTTGGCATCCATCGCCTGCCGCTTTTGTCTTTTGTCCTTTTTTCTTTTTTCTTGAAAACTTAATGTATTACAGTCTCAATCTAGAAGCAAGGATTTTAGAGATCACTTTGTAAATAACATTACAACAAGATATAGGCCTAAAATCTCCAACAAGCGGCGTGTGACCAGATTTAGGTAACAAAGCAATGATCGTGTGATTTATTTGTTTAAGAATGGAGCCCGAAGAGAAGAACTCCATGATAGCTCCTACAAAATCATCACCAATAGTCCTCCATGCATTCTTGAAAAAACAAGAAGTATAACCATCCAGCCCGGGAGACTTATCATCTCCAATATCAAAAAGTTCTTCTTTGATCTCCTCATAAGAAATGTCTCAAATCAAAGAGTTACCTTATTCCAATAAAACCAAGGGACCGTTTGTAACAATTTCCCTCTCAGTAGGCCTGTTTGGGCAGTTTTTCCCCAGCAAAGTAGTGTAAAATTTTACAAATTACGTAGCAACTTGGTCTTGTGATGTAGTATACATTCCATCCTCTTTGAGTATAGTAGCAATAAAATTTCTCCTTGAGTTCCTTTTAATAACGGAGTGAAAGAACTTTGTGCATTTATCACTTTGTTTAAGGAAGATGCATTTTGCCTTTTGATAATAAAAGCTACGTTCCGCCTCACATAAACCAACATTTTTCTTCCTCAATTTAGCAACCATAAATTGAAGATTCTCATTCATGGGCTGATTTTGTAGTTGTAATTGGGCAGCCTCCAATTCATTTTTAGCCTCATTTGTCCTAGTCAAAATATGCCCAAAATGCTTAATATTAAGCTCCATCAAAGCTCCCTTTAGTTTGCTCAACTTCTTGCAAAGAATAAATTACTTTGTCCCCCGTACATTAAGGTTCCAAGAAGACTGAATAAGATCATGAAAGTCCTCATGCTTAGTCCACACGTTGAAAATTTTGAAAAGCTTTTTAGCGACCCCAACACGGTCATGAACGAAAACAATGCAAGGGGAGTGATAGTGATCGGAAAGGCATCCTGAAGGTAGAAAATTTGCATCAACATATGCCCCATTTTGCACCCAAATATCATTTACCATTGCCCTATCAATTTTGCTCCAAACCGAGTTATTAGTCCACGTGTAATAACAAACAATGGAGCGCACATCCGTAAGACCCACATGAATGCTTCTCTCCTGCTTGTTGATGTTACATATGCATTGAATGTAATCAAGTCTTTCCATGTAAGCAAACTCTAACATATAGAAGGCAATGAAAAATGTCTATGTATCTAAATGGAAAGAGATATATTATAAAGTTGCCTTATGAAATTCAACATTAACAAGTTTGGCAAATGGGATGGGGACAAGCTGCTTGTTTTGTTTACGTAAAAGACTAGTGATATATTCATGCATGTTCCTCGGTCAGGTTTCAAGTTTAGGTATGATAGCATGTTAGTTCACAAAGTTAAGAACCATCTCATCTCTAATGTGTGGAAAAGTATAGACATGGTTTGGCATCTAGGTGGACCACGAATCCCAATGAACCATAAAAAGCTTTAAAGTGCTACTTATTGGTGCTGTTATAGAAAACTACTTGAATTTTAGAAACCGTATTGAATTTTATCCAAGATCCTATTGAATTTCGTCCAAAGCAACGGAAAAGTTAGGTATTCTTCACAATCTATCCCACTCCTTAGGATACCTAGTCTAACCTTAGATAGTTAGGGTTGACAACGGTTCGATTTGGGGTCGGTTCAGTCAAAACTATCACCGAATCACCAATTTTTTGGCCATATCATAACCTCGTAAGTTGGTTCAGTTCGGTTTGGCTTGGTTTGTATCTCGGTTCGCACGGTTAATAACCACAAAAATAAATTATTTTTTATAGATTTAGCCGTCAAATTGGAAAAAAGCAATTTATGAAAAAAAGTCAATGAAAACAAAAACACAATACTAAGTCAATTTAGCAAACAATATTCTAATTCCCAATTGCAAAATCCGAATTTAACAAACAATTTCCATATATGTTTAATATTTGTATAGTAAGGTGTAGGGTCACTAGGTTAGGTTAGTTGGACTTTGCAAGTCAGTAATGAGCCAGAATTTTAGGCTGTACAAAATCATAGAAAGAATAATGAAAAGTCTATTTGCCCAATTAATTTTTTTAACAGGTAATCGGTTTGGGGCAGGGCGATGGCTTAAATACCATACCCGTCCTACCTTGAACCGAGGCATTAAAATCAAATAGCATATCCATCCCATTGCGCCATCGGTTCGATTTTTTTCGCTCGATTCGGTTCAGTTAATCGTGATTTTTGGTTTTGACAGTTTGAATTGCCATCTCTATAGGTGGTTTGCCTTTTCCCAATATGGAAACCACAGGTTAACTTACCCTAGCCTTTTTGTTGGAGAAAACTTCACTGATTTAGCCACTTAATTTCTTTAATGCAGCTAGGTGATATTTTATAGTGAACTTAGATGTACTATGCTGACTACGGTAGCTATGACGCTTACTTCACTAGTGATTTTTTTAGTATGGCCCCTGGTTTATGTTTGTTAAGGTCATCTTCAGGCCTTTGAAGAACTCATACAAGTTAAGCCTCATTGCATGTTGGAAACCTTGGATTTCCTATGCTGAGGTGGGTACTTGTTATCTTCCTGCCATGAAATGTAGCCTTGACCCTACAATGTTACTTATTTCTTCTAGATTATTTTGCTCTAGAATCATTTATTCTTAGTTTACGATTCTTGCCCTCGCAATTATCAGATAGATGGAGATTTTGAAGTCAAGCATCCCTGTGATATAGTCCTGTTTTAAAGTCGGCATTTAGATTTGGGCATTCACAATAGGTAGTCTTCCTATCAGAATTATATTTTTGTTAGTTTGTGAGCTCATTTATCTAATTTGTCTTCAACAGTAATTTTTTTAATGGTTTTTGGCATATAGTAGTATTATTATCAATTTCACATATATATATTTTTTTATCCTTAATTATGGAAATTGTTGCTTTGGTAAAATATGTTTCAGTGAGCGAATACATTTACATAACAAATTTAAAGGAATGTAGCCAAACTATACCATTTACTCTCTTTGCATTTATATGTTTATATCTTTGCAAAAAAATTAAGATGCCCGAAGGGAACAAGTTTTAGGTAACTCTGAATGGAGCATTTCACCCATTCTTAACTGCAACTTCTTCATTGCTTTGTGGGTTATGTTATTATGTTCATGAGTTTT
Organism: Olea europaea var. sylvestris; assembly: GCF_002742605.1. Classification (NCBI taxonomy): domain Eukaryota; kingdom Viridiplantae; phylum Streptophyta; class Magnoliopsida; order Lamiales; family Oleaceae; genus Olea; species Olea europaea. The sequence goes on along the minus strand of NC_036256.1, from coordinate 16,022,521 downwards.
ATGCAGTATTGAGGTAATACAAAAAAATAATACACTGCTTGACGGGGTTTGGTGCTTGTGTTCAACAGTGGTGTGTATATAAGTTTCTTAAAAGAGTTTTTCTCGGTAAAGAAGTTATTGATAGAGAGCTACACAAACTTTATGGACCAATCAACATCGTCTCTGTTGCGGTAGCTCTCTCCAAGGATCTTCAATTTGATTTTTTCGGGTTCAGTTCGACTTACCTTTCTCTACCAACAACCAATCCAACCGGCTCCAAACCACCACCAATATAATTCACTTTAATTGCTATTCAATCTTACCCACGTAGGACAAGAAAAAGTAATGATTGGAGGCCACAAAAGCTAGGAGAAGACACCACTAATTACACAAAGTAAACAAATGTTTTGGACACTTCTAGGGGCTGCTTTTCACACACCAAAGGTGGCAAGCGAGATTCCTCTTGTTTTTCTCACAGACTGCACTAATTACACAAGAAAGTGCTAGGTTTATAGTCTTATATATACTCTAGGGTTAAGCTTTAAGTTAGACATTTAAGGGCTTTAAACGGGCCAAGATTCAAGCCATCGAAGAAGAAATACAACTGGACAGGATGGAGCTCATGGACTTGGTTGTTGGACTTATTTCATTCATAGACCTATGCCTATGAAATAATTAACCCACGTTAACATCATAATCCAGGATTTATTGGGTATCAAAAATCCAACAGCCTCTAGAATGAGGTTTTTATGACTGATATCCACTTTCTTTGTTCAATTGCATTAATTAACTATGATATAGCGATACTTAGTTTTCTAGAGAAGGGATTCACAGAGGTATCAATGGATAAAGGATTTTTTTGGTCGAAATCGAAAGCAAAATTAAAAGATTTCTTCGCTCTAAACAGTAGATTGAATATATTATCATGCGGTTAAGAAAGAAAACGAAGACTGGTTCCATTGGCCTCAACCTTTTTCTTTTTTAGAGGAAGTCAACTATTTTTCTTTGCTGGTTACTTGAAAGCGTCTAGCATTTAAGTGTATATGCACTTGATTATTCTTATTTCGTTCTTTAATTAACTTATTTTCACCTTTGTTTTGAGTGTTCAGGTTATAATGAATGTCCCTCCTGATTAGCATATTTTGTTGCTGTTCATCTACAAATGCACTTGTAATAGAACCACACGTGTTAATTCTTTTTCAATTTCTGAATACGTCTTTAGAGCCACTTTACTAGATAACTTGAAGAGAATGAGAGATGGGCTAGTGATCAAGGTGCACATTTACTATTTTGCAATACCTCAGTATTTTTGCTCAATTTGTTCCATGGAACCAAGGACCCCAATGTGCTGATTGCATGTTTAAAGGATTTCAGTTTGACTACCGTACTTAGAAAAAGATATGATGTTTTATCTGTTTTTGCCATAGAGTAGGTTTTCCTCTTTCTTCAATGTTAAAATGTATTTCTCTATCATTTCCTTGTTCATACTTATTATGCTTTCAGTTGAATTTTCTGTTCTTGCCCATGCTCTTGAACTTCTAACTTTTTTCTTATATTATAAGCCTTCATATGGGACTACTGCAGTGCACTGGTTTGCCTTTTAAAATTTGAAGCTTCAATAATTTATGTGCTGAGAATTGCAGTTGATCTATGCTGTTCAATAGTTGAATGATTGAAGCCTTCTAACTTGCATGTGGGGCAGGCTGGGCTTGTAAATTATAAAAACTTGACCAACTAAAAGCCTATTTGAACCCACTATAACTTAAGAATGCATTTTAAAATAGTAAGTTAATGGAAAATGGGTGGTTAAAAAATATGAAAAAGTTTCAAGTTAGCGTGTAATATTATTTTAATGAAGAATGTGTGAATGAAAAGTAGAGATGAAAAAATGTATTTTCGAAACATTGGCGATCAAATGAGGGCTAAATAAACCAGTCTGAATCAATGTTCACTCTAGCAACGAAAACAAAACATAATCCCTCAAATCATATGTAGGCAATTTTTACCTTGAGTTTCAGTTTCTAGAAGTAAATTTTGCTCCAGAAGGTTATCAATTGAAAACTTGGAATTTGTTCTCTCTTTTTGGCAATCTGAAAAAGATAAAAATAAAATAAATTCTTGTGCGACGTAATATTGTTGATAAACTCAAGTATGCATGTTCATTCGAGGTAATGAACTAGCTTATGTAGCATTTACAAAGTAACTAAAGACGCCCAACTGTAAATTAGAAAAAGCGCAGGGGGTTTTACATGTATTACAAACTAATAACGCGGTTGTTACATGAACTAGCTAATTATGTAGCATTTACAAAGTGTAACTAAAGATGCCCAACTGTAAATTAGAAAAAGCGCAGGGGGTTTTACATGTATTACAAACTAATAACGCGGTTGTTAGCTAATTATGTAGCATTTACAAAGTGTAACTAAAGACGCCCACTGTAAATTAGAAAAAGCGCAAGGGGTTTTACATGTATTACAAACTAATAACGCGGTTGTTACACATGTTATGAAACAATGCAACACTGTATTACGATATAAAGTGTAATAAGAACGGTTAAAAATATGGAATAAAAGTGTAAAAATTATTTTCCAATTATGAAGTTGGTAATTTTTTCTATTTTCTGTAAACTTACCAAAATTTCAAATCCCAGGAAATTTACTTCAAATATAATAACCTGGGATCCCTTTTCTTTTATAATATTCCATAAAATGTAAAGGAATGTGAACCTATCTTGTTCTAATGGAGCTTCAAGAGAGAACAAATCTTGTGATTTACTTCCAAGAAAAAAATATTACTGCATTTAGCTCTGATGTTATACTTGAAATAAAAGTTATTTATCATTTGCGATTTACTGCTCCTAGTTCCTTTTTGAGATGTGCATAAATAATATTGTCTTTTCTAATTTATTATGTAGTTTCTAATACTACCATTAATGTACAATTTCAAGGCAACAGACATACGATTTTTGGCAGTAGTTTAAGGTAGAATCAGTTAAGTTATAGTGTTCCAAACAACATCCACTTTCAAATCTCACTAAATTCCACGTCGATTCAAATGAGAGTACACTACAATAAAAACAACCTTTGTAAGGTTAAAAAACTATTGCTGAAGATGTTTTGCAACATTCGAACGTATGTTACAAACTTCGATGTTGCCCATAAAGTAGAATGATATGACAATATTTTTTAAATATTGCTAATAATCTTTTAAATTTTTTTTTTAATGTTGGTAATAACCTTTTTGCAATATTTTTTGCTCATTGTCTATGCTTATATCATTATTTTTTTGTAGCATTTTTTGACCGTTGCATCGGGGAAAATAATATTTATTCATACAATAATTTACGCAAATTAACCAATTTCATTACAAATTTTTGAATCCATACAAAAATGACCAGAACACATCAATAAAATAAAGGTCAATAATTTCACCAAATAAGTCGATTTTAGTACAAAATAAAATTTGTCGCTGTCAACATTCCTATGCTGACATCTCAATCTTACACCTTAATCCTTCACTGAAATCACAAACAACAATATACTTTTCTGCTCCCCAGGTTTAACAACAACCAATGCTCCAACATTGTGCTGTTGTTTATAGTGACTTGAGATAGATGTTCCACATAAAATTAGGTTTAAATGCTGAGAGTACTGTAGGGTAATAGTAAGAGAATTTCTTAAGTCTCTTAGAGACCATGTATGAAAAATGAAATTTCTTATGTTTATGTATGTTTTTGAAATTTCTTTGAGTCGCATATATGTGATAAACTTTACATTTAATCGGGAAAACTTTCTTGCAACTCATATCACTCCATGTTTATAAGTCATTCAATTAATAAACTGATATTTATTTATATTCAGAAAAATAAAAAAAGCGAAGCTACAGGAGGATCTCCTCTTTCTAGTCTCCAAAGAGTACAACATTGCAATTTGCATCATTTTCTTACTCACTTGGATTCGCTTGAGGTTTTGAGCTTTCACACGTGTTGCTTTAAGATACAAGTGTTTGAAGCTTCTTCTTTCTTATCCCTCTCAATGTCAATGAGTCAAAAGAGATGAACAAATTATGATTGTTGGTGGGAAGAACTTCACAAATATGATATGCTGAAGAACTGGAAAATTACTTTGCACATTTCTTATTGATTATGGTGTGACATATTAGTTCGCTTGATGTTCTGTCACATAGTTGATCATTGAATAGATGAAATTATGAGAGGTCCAGAACTAAGCATTTGTAGGAATAATATAGCTTAATTGAAGAGCAATGCCGTGCATCATTAGCAGTAATGCATCGTTGCCTCATATTAACTAATTAATTGCATTGAGGTGCAATATTGACAGTAAACTTACTATTTTTGGGTATGTTTATGCATAATTATGGTGACAAACTCTCCAATGATTTTATGCAACGTTTGGACCTTGGATCTTGAATCTCTAGATTTATGTTAATTGATGTACAATCCTAGTGACATCATATCTATTTGAGGAAAAAACAATTTGATTATTCATTATTAATTTTTTCTCCATAAAGACTTTAGCGTACGTAAAGAAAGAGGAAAATAAACTGTAATGAACATAGATAAGAGGTAAATGATAAGGATCTAGTGGAGACTTAGACCTTTGTCAAACCCAACATGAAAGCAGAATCCTTCCTTCTTGTCATAGTTTGCATTGGCAGTAAACGCAGTAAGGTTAGAAACTTGCTCTTCAAAAAAGTATGTTTAATAGCTAGACAATTTCATAACCGTGCAAAGTCTCCACCATCACTATCATAATCATCCCAACTAGTACTAGTCTTTAATAACTAATTGTTAAATTTTGCTTCTCTCAAAGAGTGGGAGGTTGCTTATTGTTGGAATAGTGTTCAATAAATACAATGAGATGTGATTTTGGTTTGAAAGTAATGGAAGTGATCAACCATGAGAAAAACAAGCAAAAACAAAATGACAAAAAAAAGGCACAGGCCAAAAAGGATAAGTTGGATGATAGCCCATCCATCATTTTTAAAACCAAAACCAATTTTGGGAAACTGAGTGAGTACAAAATTTTAACTGTTGTAGATTTGAATTCTAGTGTTGTTTTGGATGTTTTCACACCCCCTTGGCTTGTTTTTGGCATTATTTCATGTATGGAGGTTGTAATACTATATATAACAATGATTTCATGTTGGTAAACATATCCAAAACATCAAATTCTTTATTTAACTTCCAAATCAAAAGATTTGTTCGAAAAGTTCATTTTCACATGGACAAGTAACGTAGCTTTGAACACTTAATGAAATGTACGTGCATGTGCATGTGTATGCGGGCGTGCATGTATACTTGAAGGACATGATCTTAGTTTCATGTGCATGCACAGAAAATGGTTGTGGTGCAATAAAGACACAAGTGAAATGTTTTGCTCTATGGGTTTGATCTTAAGCCAAGTGTTTTTAAGTGGCTCATATAACTTGCGTTTGATAAAAAAATGTTCTCGCATTGCTCCTATGTTATAGTACCAAGGATATTGAGATGCGCTATCGACACATTTGATTCTACAAGATGCATGTGTAATTAGTATGGGTATGTTTCTATCGTCAATTGGGGGACAAGTTTGTGGAGGTACGATGAGACAAGCACTTGATATATATTGGGGATGAATCCTAAACATCATGATGTATAATGATTGTTATAGTTATAATGTGCATCAACTGATAAATGTAGTATGTATGAATAACTCGAATAATGCTATCGCGATAAGGATGTGTTTACTATTTAATATAAATGCAGGGAAAAAATTGCATAATAAAGATAAGTATAAAGTATCTTTACCTGTTAAGTTTATAGTTCCATGGGTCTCTCTTTGTAATCCAAGCTCTTTCATTCATAAATAGGGGCTTGATCAATTACCTTTCTGGACGGGGATGGAAAAGTGAATTTTATTGTCCACGTTGATGACCTATAAATTTTGCATGGTGTTACACATCAAGGAAGGTGTTTATTTAGCCGTTTCAACTAATGTTTCTATCAATGAATTTTACGAGAAATTTATTTAGTCATATAACACTGGTGCTAGCAAAATTGGATTAACTAAAATATGGGGGCTGAAACGAACAAAATCTGAACTAGGGATACTATCTAGCAATTAGTAGAAAGTCGACTCCCTGAATATGTAATAAGCATTCTATATAATCTCCTGGATGCGATAGCCCATATATATCGAGTTCAGGGAGTGAAGAGAGAAGAAAATCCACAGATCGACAGAGGAGAGAAAATTCAGACAGTTCGACAATGGAGATCAAGGCCGAGAAAACACCGCTGAAGGTATACTTCTTGTTGTATATATGATTATATGAATTGCAGCGTTATAGGAATTCTCCTGTTGAATTTTGTACAGTCATTGATGTTTCCGAAGAGAAAGTCAGAATCTTTTTTATTTTTATTTTTCTTTATGTGTTTACAGGTCTTGTTTACGAACCCAACGGGATTTGTCTTGATTTTAGGATATGCAAACGAATAAATTCAAATGTATATGAAAAAAATTATTTTTTATAGACATTTTCCAGTCAGCATCTTGTTTATTCTTTGTTTCTTTGTGGGTTTACGAGTCTTGTTTCTACACCATAGTACATTTCTCTTGATATTTGACATATGTAAACATATACATCAATCTGTGTATAAGAAAATCTACATGTATTTGCTTATTTCATTTCTTATTTGACACTAATTGATTTCAGAAGAGATTTATCTTGCAGTATTTTGTTTTGTTTTCTTATTCTTTTGGTGGCTGTTTCTAATAGTCGATACTATTTGATTTTCCAAACCCTTTCTGAAGCTGCAAGTTTTATGAATTTCCCCAACAAAAAACGTATAGATTAATCAGTTCGATCATTTATATGTTACTGAAATTTTGCCTATTGTTTCAGCATTCAAGGGCGACTCGCATAGCAGCACCTCGCAGCTCTATTGATGTTTGGAGCGTGCAATGTGAGGATTGCCTGAAGTGGAGGATAATACATTTGTCTGCAGTAAAAAATCCAATGTCTCTTGCAACGATCCTGCCGATATGGAGTATGATAACTCACGTGTATGGGTCATTGACAAGCCAAATCTGCCCAAAACCCCTCCGGGATTCCATAGAGATTTGGTGCTAAGGAAAGATTTTTCAAAACTTGATTGTTACTATTTTGCTCCCAATGGGAGGAAATTTAGGGCAGGTACTGAAGTTGCATCATTTCTGAAAGAAAATATAGAGTACAAGGATTTGTCTGCCACAGATTTCAGTTTCTCCGTTCCAAAGGTCATGATGGACACTGTACCTGTTGCTGCCGCAAAAGTGGAATCTAGCGGTGGCAGTAAACGGAAATTTTCATCTGTAAAATGATTCTAGTCGTTGAATACTAAGAAATTACCTTGTTATACTTTGGATTTGGGCCGGTATTTCTTGATGTTGTTTGTTGTTGCTTATTTAATCTATCTATCAAGTTGCACTTTATCAGAATTAGTATAGCTTCTCTCCTGCTTGTTGATGTTACATATGTATTGAATGTAATCAAGTCTTTCCGTATAAGCAAATACTCTTAACATATGGGAGGCAATGAAAAATGTCTAATGTATCTAAATGGAAAGAGATATATTATAAAGTTGCCTTATGAAATTCAACGCGAACAAGTTTGGCAAAAGGGATGGGGACAGGCTTGTTTTGTTTACGTAAAAGGCTAGTGATTTATTCATGCATGTTCCGCGGTCAGGTTTCAAGTTTAGGTAACGATAGCATGTTGGTTCACAAGGTTAAGAACCGTCTCATCTCCAATGTGTGGAAAAGTAAAGACATGGTTTGGCATCAAGGTAGACCACGAATCCCAATGAACCATACAAAGCCTTAAAGTGGTACATATTGATGCTGTTGTAGAAAAATACTTGAATTTTAGAAACCGTATTGAATTTCATCCAAAGCGTTGGAAAAGTTAGGTGTTCTTCACAATATAGCCTCTCCTTAGGGTGCCTAGTCTAACCTTAGGTGGACGGGTTGGCAACGGGTTGATTCGAGGTCGGTTCGGCCAAACCATCACTGAATCACCAATTTTTTTGGCCATACCATAACGATGTAAGTTGGTTCGGTTCGGCTTGGTTTGTATCTCGGTTTGCGCGGTTAATAACCACAAAAATAAAATATTTTTTATAGGTTCAACCGTCAAATTGAAAAAAAGCAAATTAAGTAAAAAAGTTAACAAAAACACAATACTAAGCCCCCGTTTGGGCCCCATTAATTTTCATTCAATTACATTTCATTTTTCTCTTTCCTATTTTTAATCACACAATCTTCCATAAAATAATATTACACGTAAAGCGAAAACTTTTCCTTCTGTTTCAACCACTCATTTTTCAAAAAAAATACTATTCCACCCATTTTCATTACCACAAAATGGGGCTAGGCTAATTTAGCAAACAATATTCCAATTCCCAAATGCAAAATTCAAATTTAACAAACAATTTTCATATATGTTTAATATATGTGTAGTAAGGTGTAGGGTCACTGGGTTAGGTTAGTTGGACTTAGCGGGTCGATAATGGGCCAGAATTTTAGGCTGTACAGAATCATAGAAAGAATAATGGAAAATTCAATTGCTCAATTAATTTTTTTAATGGATAATCGGTTTGGGGAGGGGTGATGGATTAAATACCATACTCATCCCGCCCCGAACCAGGGCATTAAAATCAAATAGCATATCCATCCCATTGCGCTATCGGTTCGATTTTTTTCGCTCCATTCGGTTCGATTAACCGCGATTTTCGGTTTTGACCGTTAGAATTGCCATCCCTATAGGTGGTTCGCCTTTTCCCAATATGAAACCACAGGTTAATTTACCCTAGCCTTTTCATTCGAGAAAACTTCACTGATTTAGCCACTTAATTTCTCTAATGCAGCTAGGTGATATTTTATAGTGAACTTAGATGTGCTATGCTCACTACGGTAGCTATGACGCTTACTTCAGTAGTGATTTTTTAAGCATGACCCCTGGTTTATGTTTGTTAAGGTCATCTTCAGGCCTTCGAAGAACTCATACAAGTTAAGCCTCGTTGCATGTTGGAAACCTTGGATTTCCTATGTTGAGGTGGGTACCTGTTATCTTCCTGCCATGAAATGTAGCCTTGACTCTACGATGTTTCTTATTTCTTCTAGATTATTTTACTCTAGAATCATTTGTTCTTAGTTTATGATTCTTGCCCTCACAAGTATCAGATAGGTGGAGATTTTGATGTCAAGCATCCTTGTGATATAGTCCTTCTGTTTTAAAACCGGCATTTAGATTTGGGCATTCACAATAGGTAGTCTTCCTATCAGAATTATATTTTTGTTAGTTTGTGAGCTCATTTACCTAATTTGTCTTCAACAGTAAAATTTTTATGGTTTTTGGCATATAGTAGTATTGTTATCAATTTCAAATATTTATTTTTATCCTTAATTAAGTATGGAAATTGTTGCTTTGGTAAATATGTTTCAGTGAGCGAATACATTTACGTAACAAATTTAAAGGAATGTAGCCAAACTATACCATTTAGACTCTCTTTGCTTTATTTGTTTATATCATTGCCAAAAAATTAAGATGCCCGAAGGGAACAAGTTTTAGGTAACTCTGAATGGAGCATTTCACCCATTCTTAATTGAAACTTATGTTCATGAGTTTTATGCAGTATTGAGGTGATACAAAAAAATAATACACTGCTTGACGGGGTTTGGTGCTTGTGTTCAACAGTGGTGTGTATATAAGTTTCTTAAAAGTGTTTTTCTCGGTAAAGAAGTCATTGATAGAGAACTACACAAACTTTATGGACTGATCAACGTGGCCTCTAGAATGAGGTTTTTATGACTAATATCCACTTTCTTTGTGCAATTGCATTAATTAACTACAATACAACGATACTTATTTTTCTAGAGAAGGGATTCGCAGAGGTATCAATGGATTAAGGAAATTTTTTTGTCAAAATCAAAAGCAAAATTAAAAGATTTCTTCGATAGTATTATTCTCTAGACAGTAGATTGAGAAGTATTGAATATATTATCAAGCGGTTAAGAAAGAAGAGGAAGACAGGTTCCATTGGCCTCAACCATTTTTTTTTTTTTTTAGAGGAAGTCAATTATTTTTCTTTGCTGGTTACTTGAAAGCGTCTAGCATTTAAGTGTATATGCACTTGATTATTCTTATTTCGTTCTTTAATTAACTTATTTTCACCTTCGTTTTGAGTACTCAGGTTATAATGAATGTCCCTCCTGATTAGCGTAATTTGTTGTTGTTCATCTACAAATGCACTTGTAATTAGAACCACACGTTAATTCTTTTTCAATTTCTGAATACGTCTTTAGAGCCACTTTACTAGATAACTTGAAGAGAACGAAAAATGGGCTAGTGATATCAAGGTGCACATTTATTATTTTACAATATCTTAGTATTTTTGCTCAATTTGTTCCATGGAACCAAGGACCCCAATGTGCTTATTGCATGTTTAAAGGATTTCAGTTTGACTACTGCACTTAGAACAAGATATGATGTTTTATCTGTTTTTGCCATAGAGTAGGTTTTCCTCTTTCTTCAATGTTAAAATGTATTTCTCTATCATTTCCTTGTTCATACTTATTATGCTTTCAGTTGAATTTTCTGTTCATGCCCATGCTTTTAAACTTCTAAATTTTTTCTAATATTATAAGCCTTCATATGGCACTACTGCGGTGCACTGGTTTGCCTTTTAAAATTTGAAGCTTCAATAATTTATGTGCTGAGAATTGCAGTTTATCTATGCCGTTCAATAGTTGAATGATTGAAGCCTTCTAACTTGTATGTGGTTAATTTTTTACCTAAAATGGTTAGTCTGCAATGGCCAGGTGGGCTTGTAAATTATAAAAACTTGACCAACTAATAGCCTCCGGGCCGGCCCTGAGAATTGTGAGGTCCCAGACAACCAATTATTATGAGGCCCTTAGGCCTTAAGCATAATTTTTTACAAACATAATACTACTTTAAAAATGGATATGGAGGGTGTTAAAAATAATTTTTTTACAAAATGACCACTACTTAAAAATGGGTACATAGGATGTTAGTTTGCTGAAAAAGTAAAGCACACATGGAATTTTAGAAACTTCTTCATGAAAATTTACTCACCACAGTTAGTTTGCTAAAAGTTTAACTTTGTAGATTCTTAATTCAATTTTTTATCTTTGGACTGTAAACAACTGGTCTTTTTATCATTCACCTTCACAACTCTAAAAGGAGATGTCAAAGTATGGAGGATGTTTATGAAAATTAAACGTAAATAACATGTTAAACATAAATTAAACCATTTATGAACTTGGTTGGGACTATGATCAAGTTTAAGTTTTCAATTTTCAACTTATCACATATCACAAATTCCCCAATGGCATATCCATGTTAATTCGAAACCAAAAAAAAAAAAAAAAAACGTAGAAGAAGAAGAAAGAGACACACGTGGGAAATACACAGAAATCCAAATTTGCCAAATTTGCACAACTACAAATTTTACAACCTATACACACACAAATCTAGAGGTAGAATTAATAAATAATAACCCTAAAAACACTTAGATGCTCCAATATACATCCACACCATACAACACAAAAACAAAACCAAATTAATGAGGTTGTCATAAATCATAACATTAGTAAAAACCCAGATCGAAATTTAAACAAATTTACACAGCAAATCACATTAAAAATATTATTATATATACAAGAATACAAACCTTGCAAGTTACAAGGGCAGGTCATCAACACCACTCCAACTTAGTCACTCGGCGTCGACGCGAATTGGTTTCATTTGCAATCAATTTTGCCAACTGAGTGCTTGCAATCAATTTGTTCAATTGTTAAGTGATACATGGGGTAGCCTATATGGGTATGAATAATATTACAATCATGGGCCTATTTAAAAAAAAAAAATAGTCCAAAGAAAAAATCCTTTTCAGGCCCAACAATGGCTGTCTTCAGCCTCCGATGGTCCGATTCTTCTACTGCTGGCTGCTGCAACAATGGATTCCGACGACTGCCCTTCCTCTTCCAGCCGACTACACAACTAACAGCCTCTCTGCTCTCCTCTGTGAACATATGTGCCAATTGCTAATTCCACTGCCACACAGAGAAATCCATTACTCATCCTACCACCTCACCATCAAAACGAGCAAAATTAATTACCAGAGACAGGGCCAGAAAAATAGAGGCCCTAGGCAGCTGGCTGCCTGGTTAGCCTTGGGTTAGAGCTGACCCTGAACAGCCTGTTTGAACCCATTATAATTTAAGAATGCATTTTAGAATAGTAAATTGATGGAAAATAGGTAGTTAAAAAATATGAAAAAGTCTCAAGAGAGCGTGTGATATTATTTTATTGAAGAATGCTTGGATGAAAAGTAGAGATAGAAAAATGTATTTTCGAAATATTGGCTATCAAATGAGGGCTAAATAAACCAGTCTGAATCAATGTTCACTCTAGCAACGAAAACAAAACATAATCCCTCAAATCATATGTAGGCAATTTTTACCTTGAGTTTCAGTTTCTAGAAGTAAATTTTGCTCCAGAAGGTTATCAATTGAAAACTAGGAATTGGTTTTCTCTCTTTTTGGTAATCTAAAACAGACAAAAATTAAATAAATTCTTGTGCGACATAATATTGTTGATAAACTCAACTATGCATGTTCAGTCAAGGTAATAAACTAGCTAATTATGTAGCATCTACAAAGTGCAACTAAAGACGCCCAACTGTAAATTAGAAAAAGCGCAGGGGGTTTTACATGTATTAATAACTAACAACGCGGTTGTTACACATGGTATGAAACAGTGCGACACTGTATTACGATATAAAGTGTAATAAGAACGGTTAAAAATATGGAATAAAAAAGTGTAAAAAGTATATTTCCAATTATGAAGTTGGTAATTTTTTCTATTTTCTGTAAACTTACCAAAATTTCAAATCCCAGGAAATTTACTTCAAATATGATCACCTGGGATCCCTTTTCTTTTATAATGTTCCATTAAATGTAAAGGAATGTGAACCTATCGTGTTGTAGTGGAGCTTCAAGAAAGAACACATCTTGTGATTTACTTCCAATAAAAAATATTACTGCATTTAGCTCTGATGTTATGCTTGAAGTAAAAGTTATTTATCATGTGCGATTTACTGCTCCTAGTTCCCTTTTGAGATGTGCATAAATAATAGTCTCTTCTAATTTATTATCTAGTTTCTAATACCAACGTTAATGTACAAAGCAACAGACATAGGATTTTTGGCAGTAGTTTAAGGCAGAAAAAATTAAGTTCTAGTGTTCCAAACAACATCTGTTGGGATTGGTTAAGTGTAAAATTGGAAAAATGAAAAGGTGTGACTTCGTTTCGACTTCGGCCAAATATTCGAACTTGCTCCGATGGTCAAATTACAAAAGTAAATAGACCAATTTATTCTACTAGTCGAGTAGATCGTCATGGTATATTTGAAATCTCCAAACTAATTCCGGATAAATGAGAAATTGCGATCCAAAGTTGGAAAAAAATGAAGTATTGCAACTTTTCGAAATGATGCAGATTTTTGCTTACACTATTTCATTTGCACCCTTTCTACATCTATAAATAGGACTCTATGGACGTGATTTTGAGTACATCCATTATTCTCTTGCAATTCATCTTTTCCTCATTCTCATAACATTCCTTTGTAAAAGGAAAATTCTGTCGAAATTTCGCCATTCTTGTAGTTTGAAGTATTGCTATCACAAGTTGTATCTTGGGAGACATTTGTCATTCAACCGTGAGTACCATGGCAGGGCAATTTGTCTTAAGGAAAGATTTATACTCGTCTCGGATTTCTTTTTCTGCTCCTTATTTCATTTGGGTTTTGTGTTGTCATTTTAGTCATATACTTTGTATCCTTACATTATGTTATAATTACGCTCTTGCGGGTTGAAATTTTGTTCATTTATAATATATACAACCATTATACCGCTAAAATAAATACCTGGAACAACAATATTGACTTTCAAATCTCACTAAATTCCATGTCGATTCAAATGAGAGTACACTACAATAAAAACAACCTTCTGTAACGTTCAAAAAATATTGCTAACAACCTTCTGTAACGTTCAAAAAATATTGCTGAAGATGTTTTGCAACATTCGAATGTATATTGCAAACTTCGATGTTGCCCGTAGAGTAGAATGATACGACAATATTTTTTAAATATTGCTAATAATCTTTTTGAAACTTTTTTTTGAATGTTTGTAATTACCTTGTTGCAATATTTTTTGCTTGTTGTCTATTAAATATCATTATTTTTTTTGTAGCATTTTTTGACCGTTGCATCGGGGAAAAAATATTTTTTCATACAATAATTTACGTAAATTAACCAATTTCATTACGAATTTTTGAATCCATACAAAAATGACCAGAACACATCAATAAAATAAAAGTCAATAATTTCACCAAATAAGTTGATTTTAGTACAAAATAAAATGTGTCGCTGTCAACATTCCTATGCTGACATCTCAATCTTACACCTTAATCCTTCACTGAAATCACAAACAACAGTATACTTTTCTGCTCCCCAGGTTTAACAACAACCAATGCTCCAACATTGTGCTGTTGTTTATAGTGACTTGAGATGGATGTTCCACATAAAATTAGGTTTAAATGCTGAGAGTATTGTAGGGTAATAGTAACAGAATTTCTTATCTTAGAGACCATATATGAAAAATGAAATTTCTTATGTTTATGTATGTTTCTGAAATTTCTTTGACTCGCATATATGTGATAAACTTTACATTTAAATTGGGAAAACTTTCTAGCAATTCATATCACTTCATGTTTATAAGTCATTCAATTAATAAACTGATATTTATTTGTATTCAGAAAAATAAAAAAAGAGAAGTTACAGGAGGATTTCCTCTTTCTACTCTCCAAAGAGTACTACATTGCAATTTGCATCATTTTCTTACTCACTTGGATTCACTTGAGGGTTTGAGCTTTCACATGTGTTGCTTTAATATGCAAGTGTTTGAAGCTTCTTCTTTCTTATCCCTCTCAATGTCAATGAATCAAAAGAGACGAACAAATTATGATTGTTGGTGGGAAGAACTTCACAAATGTAATATGCTGAAGAACTGGAAAATTACTTTGCACTTTCTTATTGATTACGGTGTGATGTATTAGATCACTTGATGTTCTGTCACATAGTTGATCATTGAATAGACGAAATTATGAGAGGTCCAGAACTAAGCATTCGTAGGAATAATATAGCTTAATTGAAGAGCAATGCCGTGCATCATTAGCAGTAACGTATCGTTGCCTCATATTAACTAATTAATTGCATTGAGGTGCAATATTGACAGTAAACTTACAATTTTTGAGTATGTTTATGCATAATTATGGTGACAAACTCTCT
Organism: Olea europaea var. sylvestris; assembly: GCF_002742605.1. Lineage (NCBI taxonomy): Eukaryota > Viridiplantae > Streptophyta > Magnoliopsida > Lamiales > Oleaceae > Olea > Olea europaea. Next base: position 16,007,130 of record NC_036256.1, on the reverse strand, counting down.
AATAATTTTATGCAACGTTCGGACTGTGGATCTTGGATCTCTAGATTTATGTTAATTGATGTACAATCCTGGTGACATCATATCTATTTGAGGAAAAGACAAGTTGATTATTTATTAATAATTTTTTGTCCATAAAGACTTTAGCATAGGTAAAGAAAGTGGAAAATAAACTGTAATGAACATAGATAAGAGGTAAATGATAAGGATCTAGTGGAGACTTCAACCCTTGTCAAACCCAACATGGAAGCAGAATCCTTCCTCCATGTCATAGTTTGCATTGGCAGTAAGCGCAGTAAGGTTAGAAACTTGCTCCTCAAAAAAGTATGTTTTATCACTAGACAATTTCATAACTGTGCAAAGTCTCCACCATCACTAACATAATCATCCCAACTAGTACTAGTCTTAAATAACTAATTGTTAAAATTTGCTTCTCTTGAAGAGTGGGAGGTTGCTTATTGTTGGAATAGTTTTCAATATATACAATGAGATGTGATTTTTGTTTGAAAGTAATGGAAGTGATCAACCATGAGAAAACACAAGCAAAAACAAAATGATAAGAAAAAAGGCACAGGCCAAAAAGGATTTGTTGGGCGATAGCCCATCCATCATTTTTAAAACCAAAACCAATTTTGGGAAACTGAGTGAGTACAAAATTTTAACCGTTGTAGATTTGAATTTTGGTGTTGTTTGGATGTTTTCACATCCCCTTAGCTTGTTTCTTCCATTATTTCATGTATGGAGGTTGTAATACTATATATAACAATGATACATGTTGGTAAACATATCCAAAACATCAAATTCTTTCATTAACTTCCAAATCAAAAGATCAAACCAAATTTCAATAATTGTTCTAAAAGTTCATTTTCACGTGGACAAGTAACGTAGCTTTGAACACTTAATGAAATGTATGTGCATGTGCACGTGTATGCGGGCGTGCATGTATACTTGAAGGACGTGATCTTAGTTTCATGTGCATGCACGGAAAATGGTTGTGGTGCAATAAAGATGAAATGTTTTGCTCTACGAGTTTGATCTTAAGCCAAGTGTTTTTAAGTGGCTTAAATAACTTGCGTTTGATGAAAAACGTTCTCACATTGATCCTATGTTATAGCACCAAGGCTATTGAGATGCACTATCGACACATTTGATTCTACGAGATGCATGTGTAATTAGTATGAGTAGGTTTCTATTGTCAATTGTTGGACAAGTTTGTGGAGGTACGATGAGACAAGCACTTGATATATATTGGGAATGAATCCTAAACATCATGATGTATAATGATTGTTATAGTTATAATGTGCATCAACTGATAAATATAGTATGTATGAATAACTCGAATGATGCTATTGCGATAAGGATGTGTGTTACTATATAATATAAATGCAGGGAAAAAATTGCATAATAAAGATAAGTATAAAGTATCTTTACCTGTTAAGTTATAGTTCCACGGGTCTCTCTTTATAATCCAAGCTCTTTCATTCATAAATAGGGCTTTGATCAATTACCTTTCTGGACGGGAATGGAAAAGTGAATTTTATTGTCCACATTGATGACCTGTAAATTTTGCATGGTGGTACACATGAAGGAAGGTGTTTATTTAGCCGTTTCAACTAATGTTTCTATCAATGTATTTTACAAGAAATTTATTTAGTCATATAACACTGTTGCGAGCAAAATTGGATAAACTAAAAATAGGGGCCGAAGCGAACAAAATCTGAACTAGGGTAACTATCTAGCAATTAGTAGAAAGTTGACTCCCTGAATATGTAATAAGCATTCTATATAATCTCCTGGTTGCGATAGCACATATATAGCGAGTTCAGGGAGTGAAGAGAGAAGAAAATCCACAGATCGACAGAGGAGAGAAAATTCAGACAGTTCGACAATGGAGATCAAGGCCGAGAAAACACCGCTGAAGGTATACTTCTTGTTGTATACATGATTATATGAATTGCAGCGTTAAAGAAATTATGCTGTTGAATTTTGTACAGGAATTGATGTTTCCGAAGAGAAAGTCAGAATCTTTTTTATTTTTATTTTTCTTTGTGTGTTTACAGGTCTTGTTTATAAACCCAACGGGATTTGTCTTGATTTTAGTATATGCAAACGAATAAATTCAAATGTATACGAAAAAAATTATTTTTTATGGACATTTTCCAGTCAGCATCTTGTTTATTCCTTTTTTCTTTGTGGGTTTACGAGTCTTGTTTCTACACCATAGTACATTTATCTTGATATTTGACATATGTAAACATATACATCCATCTGTGTATCAGAAAATATACATGAATTGCTTATTTCATTTCTTATTTGACACTATCTGATTCCAGAAGAGATTTATCGTGCAGTATTTTGTTTTGTTTTCTTATTCTCTAGGTGGCTGTTTCTAATAGTCGATACTATTTGATTTTCCAAACCCTTTCTGAAGCTGCAAGTTTTATGAATTTCCCCAACAAAAAACGTATAGATTAATCAGTTCGATCATTTATATATTACTGAAATTTAGCCAATTGTTTCAGCATTCAAGGAGGACTCGCGTAGCAGCACCTCGTAGCTCTATTGATGTTTGGAGCGTGCAATGTGAGGATTGCCTGAAGTGGAGGATAATACCAACCCAAGAAGAGTACGAGGAAATCAGAAGAAAAATAGTCGAAGATCCATTTGTCTGCAGTAAAAAATCCAATGTGTCTTGCAACGATCCTGCAGATATGGAGTATGATAACTCACGTATATGGGTCATTGACAAGCCAAATCTGCCCAAAACCCCTCCGGGATTCCATAGAGATTTGGTGCTAAGGAAAGATTTTTCAAAACTTGATTGTTACTATTTTGCTCCCAATGGGAGGAAATTTAGGGCAGGTACTGAAGTTGCATCATTTCTGAAAGAAAATCCAGAGTACAAGGATTTGTCTACCTCAGATTTCAGTTTCTCCGTCCCAAAGGTCATGATGGACACTGTACCTGTTGATGCCGCAAAGGTGGAATCCAGCGGTGGCAGTAAACGAAAATTTTCATCCGTAAAATGATTCTAGTTGTTGAATATTCAGAAATTACCTTGTTATTCTTTGGATTTGGACTGGTATTTCCTGATGTTGTTTGTTGTTGCTTATTTAATCTCTCTGTCAAGTTGCGCTTTATTTTGATGTTACATATGCATTGAATGTAATCAAGTCTTTCCATGTAAGCAAATACTCGTATAGGAGGCAATGAAAAATGTCTATGTATCTAAATGGAAAGAGATATATTATAAAGTTGCCTCATGAAATTCAACATGAACAAGTTTGGCAAAAGGGATGGGGACAGGCTTGTTTTGTTTACGTAAGAGACTAGTGATTTATTCATGCATGTTCCGCGGTCAGGTTTCAAGTTTAGGTAACGATAGCATGTTAGTTCACAAGGTTAAGAACCATCTCATCTCCAATGTGTGGAAAAGTAAAGACATGGTTTGGCATCAAGGTAGACCACGAATCCCAATGAACCATACAAAGCCTCAAAGTGCTACATATTGATGCTGTTGTAGAAAACTACTTGAATTTTAGAAACCGTATTGAATTTTATCCAAGATTCTATTGAATTTCATCCAAAGCTTTGGAAAAGTTAGGTGTTCTTCACAATATAGCCCTCTCCTTAGGGTGCCTAGTCTAACCTTAGGTGGTTCGCCTTTTCCCAATAAGGCCCTAGTCTTTTCCTTTAAGAAAACTTCAATGATTTAGCCACTTAATTTCTCTAATGCAGCTAGGGGATATTTTATAGTGAACTTAGATTTACTAAGCTGACTAAGGTAGTTATGACGCTTATTTCACTAGTGATTTTTTAAGCATGACCCCTGGTTTATGTCTTTTAAGGTCATCTTCAGGCCTTCAAAGAACTCATACAAGTTAAACCTCATTGCATGTTGGAAACCTTGGATTTCCTAAGTTGAGGAGGGTACCTAATAGCTTCCTGCCATGAAATGTAACCTTGACTCCACAATGTTTCTTTTTCTTCTAGAATATTTTGCTCTAAAATAATTTATTCTTAGTTTATGATTCTTGCCCTCGCAAGTATCAGATAGGTGGAGATTTTGAAGTCAAGCATCCTTGTGATATAGTCCTGTTTTAAAGCCAGCATTTAGATTTGGGCATTCACAATAGGTAGTCTTCCTATCAGAATTATATTTTTGTTAGTCTGTGAGCTCATTTCTCTAATTTGTCTTCAACATTCAAAATTCAATTATAGTTTTTGGCATATAGTAGTATTATTATCAATTTCACATATTGTTTATTTATACTTAAGTACGGAAATTGTTGCTTTGGTAAATATGTTACAGTGAGCGGATACATTTACATAACAAATTGATAAATTTAATGATGCTCATTTCTAGAAGAATCTAGAATTACTTGCCTAGAATATCCTAGAATTCCTTGGTAAGCAAGTATAATAAAAAATTAGAATTGTCTAGATTCCACTAGAGTAACTTGGACACCAAAAAAACCTTGTATAGGTTGTAGACACTTGTAGAATTCTCTAGAAGATATGATAAGAGTCTATAAATAGGGCATGATCCCTCATTTGTTAGTAAGAAAAAAAAAGCTAGACAAAGCTCAAGCTATTGTAAGCTATCATCATTCTAATAAAATTCCTTTCTTCTACCCACTTTGTCCACCAAATTACTTTCTACCAAAATCTTTCAAACTATTAACTTTCAATAAAAAGCCAACTATTTTTTTTTACCTCCAAAATTATTCCATACAAAACATCCTCAATCATCCTATCTCACCACTACAACAACACAAAAACTATCACAAATTTAAAGGAATCTAGCCAAACTAAACCATTAAGACTCTCTTTGCATTTATATGTTTACAACTTTGCAAAAAAAGTAAGATACCCGAAGGGAACAAGTTTTCGGTAATTTTGAATGGAGCATTTCACCTATTCTTAACTGAAACTTCTTCATTGCTTTGCGGGTTTTGTTATTATGTTCGTGAGCATTGAGGTGATACAGAAAATAATACACTGCTTGATGGGGTTTGGTGCTTGTGTTCAACAGTGGGGTGTATATAAGTTTCTTAAAAGTGTTCTTTCTCAGCAAAGAAGGCATTGATAGAGAGCCACACAAACTTTATGGACCGGTAAACATGGCTTCTAGAAAGAGGTTTTTATGACTGATATCCACTTTCTTTGTGCAATTGCATTAATTAACTACAACAAGGCAATACTTATTTTTTCAGGAGAAGGGATTCACTCAATGGATAAAGGAAATTTTTTTGTCAAAATCAATAGCAAAATTAAAAGATTTCTTCGATAGTATTATTCTCTAAATAGTAGATTGAGAAGTATTGAATATATCATCAAGTGGTTAAGAAAGAAGAGGAAGACGGATTCAATTGGCCTCAACCTTTTTTAGTAGGAAGTCAACTATTTTTCTTTGCTGGTTACTTGGAAGCATCTAGCACTTAAGGGTATCTGCACTTGATTGTTCTTATTTTTTCTTCAATTAACTTATTTTCACCTTTGTTTTGAGTACTCAGGTTATAATGAATGTCCCTCCTGATTAGCATATTTCGTTGTTGTTCACCTACAAATGAACTTGTAAGAGAACCACACGTGTTAAGAAAATTCTTTTTTCCATCTCTGAATACGTCTTTAGAGCCACTTTACTAGATAATTTGAAGAGAATGAAAGATGGGCTAGAGATCAAGGTGCACATTTATTATTTTGCAATATCTTAGTATTTTTGCTCAAACCAAGGACCCCAATGTGCTTATAGCATGTTCAAAGGATTTCAGTTTGACTATTGTACTTAGAAAAAGATATGATGTCGGGTTTTTGCTACAACAACAGGGAGGCTGACAACTTATCTAATCGGAACCCACAAATAGGGGGGTGGCCATGTTTTTTTTACGGGACCCCCCATTTGTTCGTGGGGTTTCGATCAGGGAGGCTGTGTTATTTTAGAAAAACTCCATGATGTTTTATCTGTTTTTGCCATAGAGTAGGTTTTCCTTTTTCTTCTACGTTAAAGTGTATTTCCTTATCATTTCCTTGTTCATACTTATTGTGCTTTCAATTGAATTTTCTGTTCATGCTATCAATTGAATTTTCTGTTCATGTCCATGCTCTTGAACTTCTACTTTTTTTTCTAATATTATAAGCCTTTATATGGGACTTCTGCTGTGCACTTGTTTGCGTTTAAAATTTTGAAGCTTCAATAATTTATGTGCTGAGAATTGCAGTTTGTCCATGCTGTTCAATGGTTGAATGACTGAAGCTTTTTAACTTGCATGTGGTTAATTTTTGACCTAAAGTAACTAGCCTGGGCTTGTAAATTATAAAAACTTGACCAACTAAGAACCTGTTTGAACCCATTCTAATCTAATAATGCATTTTAGAATAGTAAATATATGGAAAATGTGTGGTTAAAAAATAAGAAAAATTTTTGAGTTAGCATTTAATATTATTTTATTGAAGAATATGTGGATGAAAATAAGAGATAGAAAAATGTATTTTCGAAATATTGGGGATCAAACAAGGGCTAAATAAACCAATATTCACTCTAGCAACGAAAACAAAACATAATCCCTCAATTCATATCTAAGCAATTTTAACCTTGAGTTCAGTTTCCAGAAGTAAATTTTGCTCCAGAAGGTTATCAATTGAAAATTTGGCATTGGTTCTCTCTTTTTGGCAATCTGAAAAAGATAAAAATAAAATAAATTCTTGTGAAACATAATATTGTTGATAAGCTAAAGTATGCTTGTTCATTCATGTAATGAACTAGCTAATTATGTAGCATTGACAAAGTGTAATTAAAGACGCCCAACTGTAAATTAGAAAAAGCGTGGCATATGTTTTTAACGTCGATATTTTCCAATTATGAAGTTGGTACTTTTTTCTCTTTTCCGTAAACTTAACAAAATTTCAAATCCCAGTAAATTTATTTCACCTGGGATCCTTTTTCTTTTATAATGTTCCATTAAATGTAAAGGAATGGGAACCAATTGTGTTCTAATGGAGCTTCAAGAGAGAACACATCTTGTTATTTACTTCCAAGACAAAATATTACTGCATTTAGCTCTCATGTTGTACTTGAAGTAAAAGTTATTTATCACGTGCGATTTACTGCTCCCAGTTCCTTTTTGGGATGTGCATAAATAATATTGTCTATCCTAATTTATTATATAGTTTCTGACACAACCTTTAATGTACAAAGCAACAGACATAGGATTTTTGACAGTAGTTTAAGGCAGAAACAATTAAGTTATAGTGTTCCAAACAACATCCACGTTTTCATCTCACTAAATTCCATGTTGATTGAAATGAGAGTACACTACAACAAAAACAACCTTCTGCAATGTTCAAAAAATGTAGCCGAATACGTTTTGCGACATTCGGACGTATGTTGCAAACCTTGATGTTGCTCGTAGAATAGAAGGATACGACAATATTTTTCAAATGTTGCTAATAATTTTTTTGCAACGCTTTTTGAATGTTGTTAATAAACTTTTTGTAAAAAATTTTGTCCGTTGTCTATGCTCATATGATTATTTTTCTGTAGCATTTTTTCACCATTGCATAGCGAAACAAATTTATTCGTGCAACAATTTATGCAAATCAATAGAAATTACAAATTTTTGAATCCATACAAATATGACCCAGAACACATCAATAAAATAAAATTCAATAATTTCACCAAATAGGTCGATTTTAGTACAAAATAAAACTTCAGCGACTTTCCTGTCAACATTCTTATGCTAATATCTTTGATCTTACACCTTAATCCTTCGCTGAAATCACAAACACCAATATGCTTTTCTGCTCCCCAGGTTAAACAACAACCAATTCTCCAACATTGTGCTGTAGTGACTTGAGATAGATGTTCCACATACGATTAGTTTTAAATGATCAAACTGTAGGGTAATAGTAACAGAATTTTATCAGTCTATTAGAGACTATATATGAACAATGAAATTTCTTATCTTTATATATGTTTTTGAAATTTCTTTGAGTCACACATATGTGATAAACTTTACATTTAAATCGGGATAACTTTCTTGCAACTCATATCACTTCATGTTTAAAAGTTGTTCAATTAGTAAATTGATATTTATTCGTATTCAGAAAAATAAAAAAGAGAAGCCTCAGGAGGATCTCCGCTTTCTAGTCTCCAAAGAATAGTACATTGCAATTTGCATAATTTTCTTTCTCACTTGGATTCGCTCGAGGTCTTAAGCTTTCACATGTGTTGCTTTAAGATGCAAGTGTTTGAAGCTTCTTCTTTCTTATCCCTCTCTAAGTGCGGAGAAATAGATTCATCATTCCACTCCAATCGATTCAAGAATTCCCCGTTCAGGTATCTCGATTGAAATCCCCCCAAATGGCATTTTCCATAGAAATAGCATTCTTGCTTATTTTGATGATCCTCGATACAGAAGAAAGAGTTCGGGCATTACTAAATATGGGACTATAGAAATGCATTCAATCGTCAAAAAAGAGGATTTGATTGAGTATCGAGGAGTCACGGCTCCTCTCTTCTCAAGAATCCATACATCCCTTATCAGTGTATGGACAGCTATCTCTCGAGCACAGGTTTAGGTTCAGCCTCAATGGGAAAAGAAAATGGAGCACCTAACAACGCGTCTTCACAGATCAAAAAAATATAGATAGAGATTCGAGTCGTCATTAATCATTTGATATAGTATTCAATATATACGTTTATCCTTCATCTTTTCTGAAGTTTTGATTGAAAGATTCCTCTACCAACACAATCCGCTCCATTTGTTAGAACAGCTTCCATTGAGTCTCTGCACCTATCCTAATCAAAAGAGATGAATAAATTATGATTGTTGGTGGGAAGAACTTCACAAATATGATGTGCTGAAGAACTGGAAAATTTCTTTGCACTTTTCTTATTGATTACGGTGTGACATATTAGTTCGCTTGATGTTCTGTCACATAGTTGATCGTTGAATATATGAAATTATGAGAGGTCCAGAACTAAGAATTCGTCGGAATAATATAGCTTAATTGTAGGGCAATGCCGTGCATCACTAGCAGTAACGTATTGTTGCCTCGTATTAACTAATTAATTGCATTGAGGTGCAATATTGACGGTAACGTTACTGTTTTTGGGTATGTTTATGCATAATTACGGTGATATACTCTCTAATGATTTTATGCAACGTTCGGCCGCTGGATCTTGAATATCTAGATTTATGTTAATTGATATACAATCCTAGTGACATCTTATTAATTTGAGGAAAAAACAAGTTGATCATTCATTATCAATATTTTGTCCATAAAGAATTTAGCGCACATAAAGAAAGAGGATAATAAACTGTAATGAACATAGATAAGAGGTAAATGATAAGGATCTAGTGGAGACTTCGACCCTTGTCAAACTCAACATGAAAGCAGATTCCTTCCTCCATGTTATAGTTTGCATTGGCAGTAAGCGCAGTAAGGTTAGAAACTTGCTCCTCAAAAAAGTATGTTTTATCGCTAGACAATTTCATAAACTTGCAAAGTCTCCACCATTACTATCATAATCATCCCAACTAGAACTTGTCTTTACTGACTAACGGTCAAAATTTGCTTCTCTCAAAGAATGGAGGTTGCTTATTGTGGGAATAGTGTTCAATATGTACAATGAGATGTGATTTTGGTTTGAAAGTGATGGAAGCGATTAACCATGAGAAAAACAAGCAAAAACAAAATGAGAAGAAAAAAGACAGAGGCAAAAAATTGGCCTGGGCAATAAGTTCGGGGATGGCCCATCCATCATTCTTAAAACCAAAAGTAATTTTGGGAAACTGGGTGAGTACAAAATTTTAACTGTTGTAGATTTGAATTCTGTTGTTGTTTTGGATGTTCTCACATCCCCTTGGCTTGTTTTTGGCATTATTTCATGTATGCAGGTTGTAATACTATATATAACAATGATTTCGTGTTGGTAAACATATTCAAAACATCAAATTCTTTCATTAACTTCCAACTTAAAAGATCAAACCAATTTTCAATATTTATTCGAAAAGTTCATTTTCATGTGGACAAGTAACATAGCTTTGAACACTTAACGAAATGAATGTGCATGTGAACGTGTATGCGGGTGTCCATGTATACTTGAACAACATGATCTTAGTTTCACGTGCATGCGCGGAAAATGGTTGTGGTGCAATAAAGACGCACGTGAAATGTTTTCCTGTACAGGTTTGATCTTAAGCCAAGTGTTTTTAAGTGGCTCATATAACTTGCGTTTGATGAAAAATGTTCTCGCATTGCTCCTATGTTATAGTATCAAGGATATTGAGGTGCGCTATCGACACATTTGATTCTACGAGATGCATGTGTAATTAGTATGGGTATGTTTCTATCGTCAATTGGTGGACAAATTTGCGAAGGTACGACGAGACAGGTACTTGATATATATTGGGGATGAATCCTAAACATCATGATGTATGATGGCTGTTATAGTTATGATGTGCATCAACGTATAAATATAGTATGTATGAATAACTCGAACGATGATTTCGCGATAAGGATGTGTTTACTATATAATATAAATGCAGGGAAAAAAGTGCATAATAAAGATTAGTAGAAAGTATCTTTACCTGTTAAGTTTGTAGTTCCACAGGTCTCGCATTGTAATCCAAGCTCTTTCTTTCATTCATAAATAGGGCACCTTGATCAATCACCTTTCTGGACGTGGATCGATAAGTGAATTTTATTATCCAAGTCAATGACCTATAAATTTTGCATGGTGGTACACATGAAGGAAGATGTTTATTTACCTGTTTCAACAAATGTTTCTATCAATGTATTTTACGAGAAATTTATTTACTCATATAACACTATTACTAGCAAAATTGGATTAACTAAAATATAGGGGCCGAAGTGAACAAAATTGGAATGAGGGATACTATTTCGCAATTAGTAGAAAGTCGACTCCCTGAATATGTAATAAGCATTCTATATAATCTCCTGGATTCAGTAGCATACACATAGCGAGTTTAGGGAGTGAAGAGAGAAGAAAATCCACAGATCGACACAGGGGAGGAAATTCAGATATTCGACAATTGAGAACAAGGCCGAGAAAACACCGATGAAGGTATACTTCTTGTTTTATACATGATTATATGAATTGCAGCGTTAAAGAAATTCTTCTGTTGAATTTTGTACAGTAATTGATGTTTCCGAAGAAAGAGTCAGAATCTTGTTTCCCTTATTTTATATTTTTTTGGTGTGTTTATGGTCTTGCTTTAAAACCCAAAGGGATTTGTCTTGGTTTTAGTATATACAAAAGAATAAATTCAAATGTATAAGAAACAATTTATTTTTTATAGAGATTTTCCTATCAGCGTCTTGTTTATGTCTTAAAGTTAGTATATACAAATGTATGAATTCAGATGTACATGTGAAAAATTATTTTTTATAGACATTTCCAGTCAGCATCTTGTTTATTCTGGTTTTTCTTTGTGGGTTTACGAGTCTTGTTTCTAAACCTTAGTACATTTCTCTTGATATTTGACATATGTAAACATTTACATCCATCTGTGTATCAGAAAATCTACATGTAATTGCTTATTTCATTACTTATTTGACACTATCTGATTTCAGAAGAGATTTTTCTTGCAGTATTTTGTTTCGATTTCTTATTCTCTTGGCGGCTGTTTCTAAATAGTGGATACCATTTGATTTTCCAAACCCTTTCTGAAGCTGCAAGTTTTATGAATTCCCCCAAAAAATACGTATAGATTAATCAGTTCGATCATTTGTATATTATGGAAATTTTGCCTATTGTTTCAGCATTCAAAGGCGACTCGTATGGCAGCACCTCGCAGCTCTATTGATATTTGGAGTGTGCAATGTGAGGATTGCCTGAAGTGGAGGATAATACCAACCCAAGAAGAGTACGAGGAAATCAGAAGAAAAATAGTCGAAGATCCATTTGTCTGCAGTAAAAAATCCAACATCTCTTGCAACGATCCTGCCGATATGGAGTATGATAACTCACGTGTATGGGTCATTGACAAGCCAAATCTGCCCAAAACCCCTCCGGGATTCCATAGAGATTTGGTGCTAAGGAAAGATTTTTCAAAACTTGATTGTTACTATTTCGCTCCCAATGGGAGGAAATTTAGGGCAGGTACTGAAGTTGCATCATTTCTGAAAGAAAATCCAGAGTACAAGGATTTGTCTACCTCAGATTTCAGTTTCTCCGTCCCAAAGGTCATGATGAACACTGTACCTGTTGATGCTGTAAAGGTGGAATCCAGCGGTGGCAGTAAACGAAAATTTTCATTTGTAAAATGATTCAAGTTGCTGATTATTAGAAATTACCTTGTTATACTTTGGATTTGGACCGGTATTTCTTGATGTTGTTTGTTGTTGCGTATTTAATCTATCTGTCAAGTTGCGCTTTATCAGAATTAGTATAGCTTCTCTCCTGCTTGTTGATGTTACATATGCATTGAATGTAATCAAGTCTTTCCATGTAAGCAAATACTCTAACATATAGGAGGCAATGAAAAATGTCTGTATATCTAAATGGAAATATATTATAAAGTTGCCTTATGAAATTCAACATTAACAAGTTTGGCAAAGGGGATGGGGACAGGCTTGTTTTGTTTACATAAAAGACTAATGATTTATTCATGCATGTTCCGCGGTCAGGTTTCAAGTTTAGGTAACGATAGCATGTTGGTTCAGAAGGTTAAGAACCATCTCATCTCCAATGTGTGGAAAAGTAAAGACATGGTTTGGCATCTAGGTAGACCACGAATCCCAATGAACCATACAAAGCCTTAAAGTGCTACTTATTGGTGATGTTGTAGAAAACTACTTGAACTTTAGAAACCGTATTGAATTTCATCCAAAGCGCTGGAAAATTTAGGTGTTTTTCACAATATAGCCCTCTCCTTAGGATACCTAGTCTAAACTTAAGTGGTTCAAAATTTCCCTAAAAGGAAACCACAACCCTAGGTTAACTTAACCTAGCCTTTTCGTTTGAGAAAAATTCAATAATTTAGGCACTTAATTTCTCTAATGCAGCTAGGTGATGTTTTATAGTGAACTTAGGGGTGGCTGTATGTCGTATGGAACGCTTTAGATGTACTATGCTGATTATGGGAGCTATGTTGCTTACTTCACTAGTAATTTTTTAAGCATGAACCCCTTGTTTATGTTGTTTAAGGTAACCTTCAGGACTTCGAAGAACACATACGATTTAAGCCTCATTGCATATGTGACACCTAGGATTTCCTAAGTTGAGGTGGGTACCTAATATCTTCCTGCCATGAAATGTAGCCTTGACTCGAGAATATTGTTCTTTTTTCTTCTAGATTATTTTACTTCAGAATCATTACTTCTTAGTTAAGGATTCTTGCCCTGACATATATCAGATATGTTGATTTGAAGTCAAGTATCCTTGGTATAAGATCCTTACGATTTAAAGGCAGCATTAGATTTGGGCATTCACAGTATTCTTTCTATCAAAATTATATTTTTGTTGGTTAGTCTAAGAGCTCATTTATCTATTTTTTCCTCACAGCAACATTTTTAAAGTTTTTGGCATATAATAGTATTATCGATTCCACATTATTGTTTATTTACCCTTAATTAACTATGGAAATTATTGCTTTGGTGTTTATATCTTTGCGAAAAATTTAGATCCTGAAGGGAACAAGTTGTAGGTAACTTTGAATGGAGCATTTCACCTATTCTTAACTGAAACTTCTTCATTGCTTTGTGGATTTTGTTATTATGTTCGTGAGTTTTATGCAGCATTGAGGATATGAAGATAATAATACACTGCGTGATGAGGTTTGGTGCATGTTTTCAAGAATGGGATGTATATAAGTTTCTTAAAAGTGCTGTTTCTCGGTAAAGAAGGCATTGATAGAGAGCCACGCAAACGTTATGGACCTATCAACATGGCCTCTAGAAAGAGGTTTTTATGACTGATATCCACGTTCTTTGTGCAATTGCATTAACTACAACATAGCAATACTTATTTTTTTGGTGAAGGGATTCACAGATGTATTAATGGATAACGGAAAGTTTTTTGTCAAAATCAAAAGCATTTAGGTTATAAATTAAAAGTTTTCTTTGATAGTATTATTCTCTAAATAGAAAATTGAGAAGTTTTGAATAACCGGTAAACGGCAATAGTAACTCTAACTGTCTCTTTCATATTTTTCAAGATCCACCAACGATGTGGGGTAAAAAAAAAAAGTCAATATAAGTGATTTTAGCCCTTATAAAACGAAAACGATGCCGTACTTGACCCATACAACCCCTTAAGCTCACTATTTAGCAAATAAAATGGACCATTTTTTGGAAATTGAATGCAGTTACTAATTCATAATCTGACATGTACAGAATGAAAATTTCATTCTTGATTCTACAAGAAATTTTATGAAAGCCATTCATTTGCTTTTCTTTGATAGAAGCTCGATTATCAAGGGGTTAAGAAAGAAGAGGAAGACAGATTCAATTGGCCTCAACCTTTATTTATAGCAACTCTACTATTTTCTTTGCAGGTTACTTGGTTAAGTGTCTAGCATTTATTTGTATCTGCACTTGATTGTTCTTATTTTGCTCTTTAATTAACTTATTCACGTTTGTTTTGAGTATTCAAGTTATAATGCATGTCCCTCCTAATTAGCCTATTTTGTTGTTGTTCACCCATAAATGCACTTGTAATAGAACCACACGTGTTAAAGACAATTCTTTTTTCCATCTCTGAATACGTCTTTGGAGCCACTTTACGAGATAACTTGAAGAGAATGAACAAGTGATCAAGGTGCACATTTATTATTTTGCAATATCTTAGTATTTATGCTCAATTAGTTCCATGGCCCAATTTGCTTATTGCATGTTCAGAGGATTTCCGTTTGTCTACCGTAGTTAGAAAATATATGATGTTTTGTCTGTTTTTGCCATAGTAGGTTTTCCTCTTCCTTCAATGTTAAAATGTATTTCTCTGTCATTTACTTGTTCATGATTATTATGCTTTTAATTGAATTTTCTCTTCATCCCCATGCTCTTGAACTTCTACTTTCTTTTCTAATTGGAAAAAATCATGATATCATGGAATTCTTGACAGAATTCCTATCGATGTTGACGTGGCGGTAGATGATTGAATTGTTTTCTTTTCGCTCTTTATCTTCCAATCAATTTTCGCCATGTGTTGTCTGTCAAAATTTTCTATTAAATTTTTTTGTACTTGTAACATGATTGTCTCTAATATTGTACGGCTTCATATGGGACTTCTGCAATGCAAAGACCCACAACAAAAGTAGCTTTTTACGGCATTTACAGTATGCATATATGGAATGCCATAATAATTAATTACTTAAAGTATTTATGGCATGCATTTTGTGCACGTCGTAAAAGCTGACGTAACTATTTACAATGTGCGTTAATGTGTGCTGTAAAAAAAATATTACGGCGTACATATTACTCGCTATAAAAATGTAAGAGAAAAAATGAGGTTTTTACAGAATGCAATTGAGCACACCATAAAAATTTGAAAAAAAAAATGAGGTTCCTGTGGCATGCATTTGTGCACCCCGTAAAATTCAGAATTGTAGTTTTTCATGGCTGTTCGATAGTCGAATGATTGATGCTTTTAACTTGCATGTGGTTAATTTTTGATCTAAAGCAGTTAGCCAGCAAAGGATAATTTGGCCAGGTGGGCTTGTAAATTATAAAAACTTGAACAATTAAATAACCAGTCTGAATCAGTGTTCACTCTAGCAATGAAAACAAACATAATCCCTCAAATCATATGTAGGCAATTTTTAACCTTAAGTTTCAGTTTCAGTTTCTAGAAGTAAATTTGCTACAGCAGGTTGTCAATTAAAAACTTGGCATTACAACCTCTAGGATTTTTGCTCTTTTGGAATCTGGAAAATATAAAAATAGAATAAATTCATGTGCGAGATAATATTATCGAATAAACTACAGTATGCTAGTTCGTTCAAGGTAATGAACTAGCAAATTACGTAGCATTCACAAAGTGTATTTAAAGATGCCCTACCGTAAATTAGAAAAAGTGTAGCGTGTTTTTAGCATCAGTATTTTCCAGTAGTGAAGGTTGTACTTTTTTTCTCTTTAGCTATTTTGTAAACTTGATAAAATTTCAAATCCCAGGAAATTTATTTCAAATGTAATAATATGGGATCCTTTTTCTTTTACAATGTTCCATTACTTGTAGAGGAATGGGAATCCATTGTGTTCTAATGCAACTTCAAGAGAACACATCTTGAGATTTACTTCCAAGCAAACATATTACGGCATTTAGCTCTAATGTTATACTTGAAGTAAAAAATATTTATCAATTGCGATTTAATGCTGCTAGCTTATTTTTGAGATGTGCATTTTTTTTTTTTTTTTTTTTAGTTTTGTTTTTAATGTGCATTTTTTTTTTTTTTTTGAGATGTGCATGAATAATAGTGTTGTCTTCTAATTTATTATCTAGTTTCTAATACTACCATTAATCTACAAAGCAACTGATGTAGGATTTTTGGCCGTAGTTTAATGCAAAAAGAATTAAGTTAGATGTTGCAGATAATATCCATTTTTTCATATCTCACATAAAATTTCATGTCAATTCAAATGAGAGTGCTAAAATATAGATAGATGTATCATTTAACTTGTGTGACTTAGTTTTAGACCACAAATACCAAGAAGTGAACAATAAATTTTATCTAAGAATGGGCAACTTATCAAATTTGCATTTATACAACATTATCATGAAATGAGAATAAGTCAATTTGTACTCAAGTGGCTTCAAGTACTAAAACTTTATATTTGTTTTTGTAACTTCTTTGAGTCGCATATATGTGATGAAATTTTACATTTAAATAGGGAAAACTTTCTTGCAAATGTTCACAAGTTGTACCAATTAATAAATTGATAATTATTTGTAGGGAAGTGTTCCTCCTACACATGGATTTGACAAGTATTTTTGACAAATAATCATGACCTTTAATTTAAGCAAATCTAACGGTCAGTATGTATTTCACTATGGTCATAAAAGAGTTAGTTATGAACACTTGAAATCCATAAGATACTGACCATTAAATTTGCTTAAATTAAAGATCACGATTATTTGTCAAAAATACTTATCAAATCCATGTATGGAAGAAAGCTTCCCTTTTTTGTTTTTTGAAAGATAGAGAAGCTACTATAGGATCCCCTCTTTCTAGTCTTCAAAGAATATTACATTGCAATTTGAATCATTTTCTTGGACACTTGGACTACTTGAGGGTATGAGCTTTCACATGTGTTGCTTTAGGATGCAAGTATTTAAAGCTTTTGCTTTTTCTTATCCCTTTCAATACAATCAAAATCAAAAGAGATGAACAAATTATGATTGTTCGTGGGAAGAACTTCACAAATGAGGTTCTAAAGAACTGTGCACTTTTCTTATTTGATGGCGTGACATATTGGTTCGCTTGAGGATCTATCAAGGCCGACCCTGGCCCAAGGCGAACTAGGCAGCCGCCTTGGGCCTCATCATTTATAGGGGCCTCTTAAAAAAAATTCAGCCCAAAACTTACCCTAACGACTTGTCCAAAATTCACCCAATTGCTCAAAATAAGCCCTAGACTAAAAGAGAAGACGTCAGAGATTCACTTCAATCCAACGAATACTTGCAACAAAATCCTGCTTTCTTTTTGTAATTTTGTCTTCCAAATAATGGGATTTTCATCTAATTTTGGCAGATGCAAAAATGCTTTTGGCTAATTTCTACTTCTGCATATTTGTGCAATTTAAGGGCACACTTTTGGCTCATTATTTAGGCTTTTATTTTTCCCTTTTGCATTGGTATGAGTTTCTTGATTTATTGAATATTATGTGTGCTTGTTGGTTTCTCTTTTGTTTGATATTGTTTGGTTTTGTTGTGTGAAACCTCATAGGAATATCCTTTTCTTTGATGAAATGAATTATTTTGTGTACTAGACTTTCTTATTATACTTAGAAATTTGAAGAAAATGCACATTTGGACAAATCTCTGAATTCTTGAAAGAATTATTTGCTATTGGAAAGATAGAAAATTATATCTAGTTTTACGGTTTTTAAAGCCTTTTAGCGATGCTCAAATAATTGGTTTTGGCTTGTAATTAAAGATTTTTCTTCGACTACTTGAAATGATTAATGCTATATTACATGAATATGGGATTGGTGAAATATGCTTTATGCCCTTTGTTTGGTAATGTTATAAAGGGTAGGAAGAATATAAGGAAAGCGTGGTTCATTTAAACTGTGTGGTCATGAAAATCGGTTTTAACAATTGATGAATTATCACTAGCATGTGCATTTTAAAGATGGGCTTGAAATCTAAGACAAGGGTAGAGAAGTAATAGAATTAATATAGGCATTTGGGAGTTTTTGGACAGTTTGAATGAAGAGAGGGGAGTAAAAGTGGCTGCCAAGCTTTTGTTTTGCAATTCTAGATTTGGATTATAAAAAGTCTTTTGTATATATACACACACATGTAAAAAAATAATAATAATAAAATAAATAAATAAATTATAGGACCTCATAATAATTGGCCGCCTAGGGCCTCAGAATTCTCAAGGCCAGCCCTGGGATCTATCACATAGTTGATCATTCAGTTGATGAAATTATGAGAGGTCCAGAAGATCCACAACTAAGCATTCATAAAAATAGAATAAAATAGCTTAATTATTGAGCACTGCCATGTATCACTAGCAGTAATGTATCATTGCCCCATATTAAGTGACTAACTAATTGCATTCACTAACGGATCTAGGATGAGAGGTGAGCATGCGGCTGCCCAATATTATAAGGGGGAAAAAAAACATTTCTCGGCGGAGCCAGCATGGGCAGTCGTCGATACTTGACAGGTGCTGGATTCGTCGGTGATTGCATTGCGGTGCAATGATTGACAGTAAACTTACTATTTTTGGGTGGTAATGCATAAATATGGTGACAGATTGATGCAGGAGGTTCTGAATCAAGTGAGGCCCAGATGTTAGATAGCACTTTAATGTCGTTGAGATACTATGAGATGGCAGATCGACTCAAAGATGGAAGGTGATTACAACACTTTCTTTAATTGGGGTAATTTTGATACATTTTTGGTAATTTAGCCATAACTTTGGCTACGGTTATCAGAATCGTCATTATGACCCAATTCGAAATGCTCTTTTTGGTGCGCATGTCGTGGTCACCCAGCTATACTCGATAGACATCAATTTCGAGGGTAAAATTCGCTATTTTCCCCTTCGAATTTCAATTTTTAGTTGTTTTTTTCCATTTATGGTAATGTTTCTTTTTCCTTTTTCTAGTTGACTACGAATCCAATTTGAGCCATAGGTTTGGCAAGTTACTTATTTTATTCCGTATTTTATTTTGGTGTGATTTTTGGGATTTTTGGCAAAACTTCCATAATTTCGTATTTTCTCAGCTATTTAGCCCAACTTGTGGGTTATTTTTCATTGATTCCGAGTTTAATAAATGTTGAATTGAATTTCAAAGAATTCTCTCTGTCCTTGGGCGTTTTCATTCGTATTATTTCCTGAAAATCATCTGTTGCAGCTAGCTTGCACGATAATTACTATCCTAACTAGCGTCACGTATTCTCGAATTTTTTTATGCAATGGACTCTGGATCTTGAATCTCTATATTTATATTAGCTGAGGAGAAAACAAGTTGATCTTTCGTTATTAATTTTTTGTCCATAAAGATTTTAGCTTATGTAAAGGAAGAGGAAAATGAACTATAATTAACATAGTGCAGAGCAAACTGGCTGTTGCACGCTGTTCCTTGTCTTTTCCTTTCAGTTATAGTTATTGCATGCTATTTAACCTATTTAGATTTTCCTTTCAGTACTTCTGAAATTGAATTTTGTTCTTCTCTATATGGCAATTTTCAATTATCTTTTGATAAATTATTTCTTTGGCATTTGTGATGGACTAAACTTTGCACTGTTGCTGCTGTCTGTTGTTCTTATGATTCTGGTTCCCTTCCTGTTCATTTTTTGTTTTCTAAAACGGAAAGAATTTGAGTTGTTCATTTAATTTTTGGTTTCAGGAAGTTTCGTATACCTCTTATAAATTAGATTGGTAAGTTTTGCTAGTTACACAGAAAGGTCAGCACAAAAATAAACGGGTTCATAGTTGGTTACCCTTTGAAATTCTCTGCATATGATCGGATTAAATCCATCACAGCAATAAAAAGAAAAACGCACCTTGCATATACATTCTTTTTGAATTACAATGACTTTTGTTTTTCCAATTCATTAACCAATTGCAGAGACATATGTAAATTATTACATTAAAGAAACAAAAGTAGGGATAAATTATTGTATAGTAAAACGTTTAGGTTTGATAAATATTGGAACCATTCTGAGGATAGGGAATCTATATATGTGAGTGTAGATCGCCCATTGATTTTTTCTCCACATTGAGTTACTAAATGTTTATCATATTAAAACCAAAATCAAACAGATTTCTATTCAACTTTCTTATCAAGATGGTATTTTATTTGCTCGACAAACGGTCAAAATTCTTTCTTCATAAATTCTTGTGAATATTTAGTTTCTAATTTTTACATAATTATCATTTATCATTCTCCTCTAGGTTGAGAATATTCAATTTTCTCGATTTTGGTTGAGAAAAGGAAAAAATAAAAAGTAGGATAAATTTTATTTTCAAAATGTTAACATTTTTCATTAGTTAGTGAAAAAAAATAAGTTATTTTGACAGTGAAATAATGATTACTTTTAAAATACGAAACTTGTTATTGCAATCTGAACAAAATATTATAAATTTTAAAGCTTAGTTATAATTTACTTGCAGATAAGTAAATTTTTTAAGATTAACCAAAAATTCAAAGTTGTAATTGTCATTGGAAAAGCTATTTTCCAAACCTCTGACATCTATGGAGCTTCATCCGGCTAATGTAAGATATTGGCTTCGCCACTTGGCATCCCATGTGGTCGAACCACTGAAGCCCTTTTTGCCAAAGGTCTGAATCTGGAGCCTCACCGAAGCCCTCACCGAATGTACTCAGCCACTTGGCATCCCACGTGGCCGAACCACATGCCGAAGCTGTAAGTCCAATGATTGAATCCGAAGCCCCACACTGACACCCCCAATTGAAGTTCCTGATTTCACAATATCTTGTCGGAATGAATGATTTCACTTTTGTAATGAGTGATATGTCAAAGTCTTGTCAATATAAGCTGTAGAGTGGCCACTTCCTTTAAGAGCATTAAATGCACCATAAGCTAGTGAAGTCAAATTGATATATAGGATAGGATGCTCTAGTTAAAGAGATGAATACGCGTGCCCCCTTATCCAAGGGACACTATTTCATGTGCAACACTGTAAATACCCCATTATTGTATCATTTGGGGGCTAATGCAACTCTTAACACTTACAACTATTCTTTGTCTTCTCACTTGGTTTTTTTACATTCTTGCTTGTTATGCTAACCTATGATTGACTTCATCCACGATGTTTTGATCATAACAAATAAGATTAATATTGTTTATAACAATTTATTTTTAGTAATGATAGTTCAATGTTAAAATCAATTAAGCACTAAGTACTCAAGTCAAATCATTCGAGACGAAGAAAGATCAAGAGCACGAAAGATGGAATCAAAGAAAGAGGTCAAGATTAAAGTCACACATTGAAGAATTTAAGAGCCAAACTTCGGAGAAAGATCAAAGCCTTGATTTTTTAGGCAAAATGCAAAGGTACTAACACTGTGATATCTGACAATGAATGGTTAAGCTCAAAATCCTTCTGTGCATCAAAAATAATTTTTGTGTACTAAAAGTCATTCCAATGCAACATTTTGATCAAATACAAAAATGACTTTTAACAGTGATATTTGGACTTTAAAAAACGTTTTATCATGAAAAAATAGTTAAAAATATTTTCTAAATGTCCATGTACTTTAAAACTTTTAAATTGGAACAAATGGGACCAAAATGTAAAAATGTCGCGTTGTCAAGACAGTCAACCGGACCAGTCGATCAGACCCCCTCAAACGGTTCGAAATTTGACGGTTCTGACTTATACTTTTGCTGTACAAACGGCTATATTGTTCTCCCGGACAAGAGACAGTCGATCGGACTTCCTCAAATATAGATTTTTTTTTTTATTTTTGAGCCCTATAAATATCCTCATTCTTTCCATTCTTCACAACATTTTCAAGCATATCAAAGTGAGATATTTTTGTTTTAAGAATTCTTTGAGCTTTCCTTTGCATTCATTTCATTTGTTTCTTTATATCAAAAATTTTGATTGATTCAAACTCTTTAATCATCATTCTCATCAAAGTTTTTCATCATTCTTTGTGCTTAACTTATTTATATCATTTTTAAAAGAGTGATATATTCTTGAAGAAGGTATTTGCACTTACATTGTATAAATATTTCTACTTCTACATATTGAAAACTTTGATTGTTAAAACAAAATTCTTGAATCAATTTTTCTCATCAAAGTTTTTCATCTCTCTTTGTTATTAACTTATTTATATCAATTTTAAAATAGAGATTTTTTTGAAGAAGATCTTTGCACTTATAGTGTATAACTTTTCAATTTCTTCATATTGAAAACTTTGATTGATTGAATCAAATTTGTAAAATTATCATATTCCTCAAAGTTTCATATTTCTCTCTTAGTACTTAATTTATTACAGTCATTCATTAAAGAGAGATTTCTTGAGAAGATCATTTGAATTTATATTGCATTTAATTCTTCTTCATTTTCTCATTGAAATACTTTGATTGGTTGAATCTAATTTTTAGTTGTCATTTTCATCAAAAAATTTCATCTAACACTTGAGCTATTATTTATCACTATTCATTGAAGTGTTAGACTCTCTTAGTACTTAATTTGTTTTGTATTATTTATCAAGACAGGATTTAATTGTAAAATCACTTTGATAAAGTGTGGGTCATGTTGAGGTCCCGAAAATCTCAATATTGTGTAAGGATCGGTGTTCCTTGTTGTAGGTCATTGTGTGGGTCATATTGAGATCCCGTAAAGCTCAATAGTGTGGGTCATGTTGAGGTCCCAAAAAGCTTAACATTGTAAAAAGATCGGTACTCCTTGTTTATAAGTCACCGAAAGGGTTAAAACAGTTGGATTGCACCATAAATCAATCAACAATAGTGGAAGAGGTTTCGCTCGTGACGGAGAGCTTGATAATGGGGGACATAGATCGTTATTTGGATCAAACCTCCATAACACGTCGTTTGAGCCTTCTACTCTCTTTTACTTACCATTTTACTTATGTTATCTTACTTGCTTATTATTTATTTGCTAATTGATTAAATTTGCACTTACTTTCGAAAAAGATTTAGATAACAAATTCACCCCCCTCTTGGTTAATGGTTCTTGGGCTTACATGTTAGAGTTTAGATTATCTTGCTTTAGCAGAGTTGTTGATGATTGATTATTATTGTACAATCGCCCCTAACTATACTTTCGATGTCCAAACATTTTTGTCTCGTGTCATAGAGCTTCTCCCACATCCATATACAATAACCTCTTCCGACCAAATCTCCAGTCAAAACGTGTTGAAATTTGTTTGTATGGATGCAAGTGGACCCAACATATATTGTCCAAATCACTCTTACAAAAAAATGAGGTCAACATAACAGATCCAATTTCTTCCAAGTTTTCACCCCATAAAAGATTTGCTTTTAAATAGGACGAATTATTGTAGAAATAAACTTGAACTGTCAATTTGGGTGTTTAACCTGTCTTAAGAAAACCCATTATTCCATTTCTTTTACAGACTTTAGTCCTAAAACCGATGATGAATAAATTGAGATGTGTCAGATTTTGTTATCCAAATTAGGTTGGATTTTTTGGAAAATATTATTTCCTTATTTTTCATGTAGTTTTATTGGAAAATATTATTTCTTTTAGTTCACGTGATTTTATTGGAAAAATATTATTTCCTTTATTTCTCATTATTTTTTATATTATTTTCATCTTTATAGTATTTTTAGGGTTTGGTATGCCCCTATAAATATGTGGCTCTTTTATTCAGTTTAGGGGAAGCATTATTGTTGAAGTTATATTATTCTCTCCTATTAGTTATCAATAAAATGCTCTATTCCTCTACTAATTTCTTTCTTTACTTTTAATTCTTTTTTGCTTGTGCAATCATATGCTTCATATTGTGTCATCAACGTCCCCGATTTTTTTTCAAAAATTGTTGAGGTTGTCTCACATCGGTTGTGAAAAGGGCTGGAAGTCAGTTTTTAAGTATAAGGAAAAGTCTCACATTTTAAGCTAGTTTTTTGGGGTTGAGAAGGTCCGATACCACCCAACACTAGTATTAAAACACGGGTTTTCAACAAGTCTCAAGTCCAACAGTCACGAAAGATGGGGGTTTATGTGAGGGGGAGATCGGTTTGACCTCACCCATGGCCTATTGTGTGAGGGAGAGACGGGTTTGGTCTCTCGCAGAGCCCGATATATGAGGGGGAGAAGGGTTTAGTCTCCTGCAAGGCTCGATGTGTAAAGGAGTGATTATTGAGGTTGTCGGGTTGGTAGTCAGTTTATAAGTGTGAGGGAAAGTCTCACATTTTAAGCTAACTTTTGGAGTTGAGAAACTCAATACCACCCAACAAGATGTTGATGAAATATAAAAATAGAGTTACCATAAAGTCCACTCTAGGAAGTGACAGGGAATGAAGAAGTTTCGAGGTTTAGCACTTTTAATGATACTCTTTGATCTAATCGCTCGTTGTTTTTGCTCATTAAGCTTAGGAATATACTTATTAATATAATTGCACGTTATGGAATGGAGAAATTTCAAGATTTAGCACGTATTCTTTGAGCAAATCTCTCGTTTGTTTACCATTCAGCGACCACCAGTTGCTGGTAGTTGAAGACTTTCACCGACGGTGAATCAGCGACCACTTAGCTACCAAACTTTGGTCGCTAGCTAGAAATCTTTAGCGACCAAAATATTGCCTTTACCGACCAATTTTATTGGTCGCTGGAAACCATATTTTTTTAGTGCATTAAGCTGGGAATGCGTTTATTTGTGTTGACACATAAAAATTCGGCCCAAATCGAACGGCCCAAGGAATGAAGCCCAATGGGAGTATCCCCAAATCAGATAGCCCAAAGAATGAAGCCCAATCAGACAATTCAGGATAAAGGCCCAAATAAGGAAGCCCAGGAACGCAGTAACACCATCGCCCAAGCTTGCAAATCGCCCAGGATCTGAGCGAATGGAGTGCCATGCAGTCGCCCAGAACTGCTACTCTATTCTCGCCCAAACCTTCAAGCCGTCCAAGGTCTTAGCAAACATAAAGTGTTGTGGTTATCAAGAAGCGCAGTTATCAAAGCAGTTATTAAGCAGCCCTATCACGTTCCACGATTCAAGGAATTCAATCGAAAACGGTTGAACGATGAAGAGTAATGGCAGCAGTTAAAAAAGGCAGTTCCATGACAAGTTGGCCATTACGAGAAAAGTGGGCAGTTATAGAACGATCAAGCAGTTTTTAGGCGGTTGATCACAAAGAGATCATCCAGAGAGTATAAAAGGAAGAAAAGACATAGAGCAAAAGGACCCCGAATCAAAAAACTCTCGAACAGAAAACCTGTAATTTTAAATTTCTTAGTTTAAATTTAAACACTTCTTTCAGTAACTCGTGTGCTTGCGCCCCTTAGAGGCATTCTGTTTTTACTTTCCGATTGTAAAGACATCGCCAATAAAGAACTCCCCTTTTTGGGACTTTGTCTCAAGAGGTTTGTCCCTTACACAATCGTCTGATCCCTTTTTAATTGTTAGCGACGAACCCGCGCGAAACAATTTGGCACGCCTAGTGGGACAGTGGTGTTTGGTGTTGAAAATACAAAAGATGAAACAATATACCTCAGAGATCTGATAAGGAAGCAGCAAGTTAGGGAGGAGTCCAGTCTGTGATCGAGCGATGTGAGGAGCAGCATGCCTCTCCATGAACAGATGGATAGAATCAGAGCAATAACAGTCGTTACAAACCAATGACAGAGTTGAGTCCTCGAACTATGCGTGTACTACTTGGAGAACTCACACAAGATGTCGTTGAACAGGTAAATCTTCGAAGTATTCATAATATGGAAAGATTTACCCAAAATGGGAATGCACATTATGACAACATGGCCAAACAACTAAACACTTTGAACGAGATAATGAATAAGTTAGTAGGCCAAATATGTCAACCGATTATACCTCTTGCAAATCACTTTCAAACTAAGATAATTGTAGGACATAATCCCTCAGCCCTAAATCCGAATCAAGGGATAGAACCACTTTCTGGTCCCTCTACTTCAAACCAAGGGGGTGGTGCAGTGCCAAATCAGAACAATGGTAGTGGTACGCCTAACTTGGAGGGTAATCCAAATGTAAGAGATAATGTCCTAAACAATGGACAGAATACCCCACGTGTTAATGAGGGAATAGATGTTCAGGCTAATGGTAATGGTCCTAATCATGGTAACTTTGTTGCCAATCAAGGACCAAACATCAGGCCTCATGCAAATCAACCGTTTAACCAACCTGTAGGAATTCCATATGACCCCAACGTCATGTTGAGGAATCAGATTATGGAAATCGTACAGGATCAGATAGCTTTTGGGGTGCGTCCTGTCATTAGGCCGACCTACACAAAGCCATATCCTGATTGGGTAGACCAAGCATATCCGTGGCCTAGAGGGTATAAAGTGCCAGAATTCTCACTGTTTACCGGATTAGGAGAGGTGTCTACTATAGAACACATAGGGCGATTCACATTACAAAGTGGTGATGTAACTGATTACCATAAAATGAGGCTTTTCCCTAGTTCATTAACAGGAGTAGCTTTCTCCTGGTTCATCAACTTGCCAGCGAACTCTGTTCAAACATGGCAACAATTGGAACAATTATTTCACGCTCTGTTTTATAAAACTGAGTCTGAAATCACTTTGGCTGATTTGACGAATCTACGTCAAATGCCAAACGAATGGGCAGAAAGTTTTCTCCAAAGGTTCAAGACAGCAAGAAGCAAGTGTTTTGTACCTCTGCCCGAAAAGGAATTTGTCAAAATCGCTCAGGGCTGTTTGAGCTTTGATTTAAAAAAGAAATTCCAAGACAAGGAATTTCCTGACCTTTTTCAGTTGAGTGCGAATGTGATTAGGTATGAACGACTGATAAGAGAAGAAGAACAGATAAAAAATTCTAGGAAAGGGACTTATTACAAAGACCCAAATTTTGACGTTCATACCATCAGCGACGAGTCATACGATCAAGCCAAAATGTGTTTGGCTGAATAGGTCAAAGGAGACATGTATACTTGTCCTATAATGGCTAAGCCTAGACCATCGGGTAAAGATGAGCCCATGAAAGATGGAAACATAAAGGCTAGAACGTTCTCGTTCGATGTAACCAAAGTTGACCTTATATTTGATAAATTATATAGGGATAAGCAGATAAAACTGAGCGATAAGCATAAATTGCCAAATCCTGAACAAATTAAGAGTAAAAAATATTGTAAGTGGCATAATGCATGGTCACATTTGACTAACAATTGCTTGGTTTTTCGCCATGTATTGCAGGATGCCATTGAATCAGGATGAATTACGTTCGACGATAAGAAGAAGATGGCAGTGGATGAAAATCCTTTTCCACAGCCACTTGAGTGAACATGGTGACGAGTGGTTTCAAAAACAAGTTGTCAAAATTCAAGTTGGTCAAGATGATGGAGAAGAGGACCCTAGACCACATCCCAGTGTCTTTGAACGAATCAAGGGGAAAGAGCCAAAAAAGGACGAAGACGTCCTGTGTGCAAAATGTAAAAGAGATGTGAGTGGGAACACGGAGAAACCAGGGATATGGCAGCATCCCCATCGCCCTACTATCTTCCCAAACACTCAGCCTGGTAGAGGGCGAGGTACATCATTCTATAGAGGACCGCCTTTTGAGAGATAGTTCAGGCCAACAGATAATGGGAGAACATTCAGGCTGCAACCTCGCCGGCCAAATGTTTGGCATTCGTTCCAGTATAATGCTGGAAAGGCAATACCCTTCGATGAGATGACTAGAACCCCACAAAGGCGTTTCCAACGAAATTATGGACGAATGATGAGACAGCAACAGGGAGTGCCACATCCTAAAGCACCTAAACTACTCAAGGTAGCCAATCAAAATGTTCTCAAAGATAGTGAAGAGACCGGTACAAATGAATCAATGAAAGAACTGTCAGAAACTTCTTCTGGGAGATCAAAGTTTGAGCGAGACAGAAGGGATGGAGAAGATCCAGATCAGCCCCTTACTATCCAGTTCGGTACGTTACCTCCTGTCGTGGCTAATAATTACTTACTGGCCAATGAATTCAAGAATAAAGAAAAAGAAGAAGAAGAAAGGGAGGACAACGAAGGAAAGGCTTGCGTACTGGAATGTGAAGAAGGCCAAACTTCTGGAGAGGCCTACAATGATGAAGAAGACGACGGGATGACAGACATCGAAGAAGAAATTGACCTAGAAGCAGAAAGAAGAAGGAGAGGAGTATCGCACAATACTCTGTTGAAGCAACTACATCGAGAGGGAGTTCGCGAAGTAGACTTGTTGGGAGAACCATCTGGGCGTCCTTTCGATTTCTACTTACTGTACGGGACGCCCAAAAGGAAGAAGAGAGTGCCTCACTCTGAAAAATATGGATCACCTCCAAGAATAATGCCCCCTCCCACAGGTTGGGTAACTGATGAGGAAGCATTAAAAAATAGTAAGGAGGAAATTCAGGAGACAGAGGCTCAGCGCGATATGCTGCATGTCGACTTATCACAGGGGGATAATTCGACAGAAAACAACAGGAAGTAGAAATAGAGGCTGTCGAAAAGGTTATTTTTAAACGGCCAGCCATGAAATTGACTAAACATTTAAGGCCATTGTACGTTAAAACTCTAGTTAACGGCATCCCTGTGGCAAAAGTACTTGTCGACAATGGAGCAGCTATAAACACCATTCCATCTAGGATGATGAGGAAATTTGCAAAGACAGAGGGTGACATGATTCCAACAGAAGTCATCCTTACGAGTTTCAATGGAGGAGCAACTTCAGCTAAGGGAGTTGTGCCATTGGACATAACTATAGGGAAAACTACTAGGACCACGGTCTTCTTTGTAATAGATGGTCCTACTAGTTACAATGTGTTACCAAGAAGAGATTGGATACACGGAAGTCGTTGTATTCCCTCATCGCTCAATCAATGCCTGATTTTTTGGAATGACAAGGGTGAAGCAGAGGTGGTACAGGCCGATCATAGGCCTTTTGTCGCAGAAGCAAACTCGGTGGAAAAGTTCATGTAGGAAGGAAACTATGGACCTGTCAGGGTAGTACAAGATGGGGAAGAAACTCAAGTTATCGCGCAAAGCGAAGAGCCATTTTCAGTGGACGCACTCACTGAAATGTTCAAACAGATTATGCTTAATATAGTGGCCCTAGAAGAGCCAGTAATTGGCAAAAGAATAATCAAGGAGTCTTGAATGGATTCTAAGCTACAAAAGCAAATGACCAATATTCAGGCCTTCAAAGCTAGACTAATGGCTTTCAATAAAGAATGCAATGACAAAACGAAAGAAGAGGCAGCCCTAAGAGCACTGAAAGACAAATGGGCAGTATTCGAGATGGAACAAAGCATTGGCCGAGAAGACAACAAGGTGGACTGTTTAAAAGAAGAAGTACTTACAAGGGAACTGGACAACGAAGTGATATGGATCATCAAACCTGGATACGCTCAAGCACAAGACCCTCTGATCAAAGTAAATATTGGCAATGAAGGAGAAGATCGTCCAACATTCATCAACCAGATGCTCGATCAAGAGGTTAGTAATAAATTAATCACTTTGCTAAAGGAGTATAAAGATTGTTTTGCTTGGGAATATGAACAAATGCTTGGTTTAGATAGAGACTTGGTGGAACATAGGTTACCAACTAAGCCTAATTTTAAACCTCATAGGTAGCCTCCTAGACGTGTTGCTCCTAATGTACTCCCTGAGATTAAAAAAGAGATAGAGCGATTATTGAAAGCAGGCTTTATTAGAACAGCCAGGTATGTCGAATGGTTGTCCAATATCGTGCCAGTACTAAAAAAGAATGGTAAGCTAAGGCTGTGCATAGATTTTAGGAATTTAAACATAGCTACACCCAAAGATGAGTATCCAATGCCCACGGTGGAGTCTTTAGTAGACTCAACTGTCGGACACGTCATGTATTCTTTCATGGATGGGTATTCAGGATACAATCAAATTTATATAGTTGAAGAAGACATACACAAAACTGTCTTTAGATGCTCTGGGTCTCTAGGATATTTTGAATGGGTGGTCATGCCTTTCGGCCTAAAAAATGCAGGAGCAACTTATCAAAGGGCAATGAATTTAATCTTTCATGATATGATAGGCAAGTTCATTGAAGTATATGTAGATGATATAGTGGTCAAATCCATTAAAGAAGAGGATCATTTCAAACAGTTAAGATGTTCGTTTGAGCGAATGAAGCAATATAAGCTAAAGTTGAATCCCTTGAAATGTGCATTTGGTGTTAATGTAGGGAACTTTCTTGGTTTCTTGGTAAACAAAAGAGGGATTGAACTTGATAAAAATAAAGCGAATGCCATTTTAGAAGCCAAACCACCTAGCAACAAAAAGGAATTGCAAAGGTTTCTAGGCCAAGTAAACTTTTTAAGACGCTTTATTTCTAACTGTGCAGGGTGAACTAAAGTCTTTTCGCCGCTCTTAAAACTGAAAAATCAAGACGAATTCGTCTGAAAGAAGAACATCAAAAAGCTTTTGAAAGCCTGAAAACATATTTATCAAGTCCACCAGTGTTGGTGTCACCAATCCAAGAACGGCCAATGAAAGTGTACGTATCGGCTGAGAAAGAATCAATAGCTGGAATGGTCGCACAGGAAGACCAATTTGGTGAAGAAAGGGCAATTTACTACTTAAGTAGACGGTTAACAAAATGTGAATGTAATTACTCTGCTATCGAAAAATTATGTCTTGCATTGTATTTCACATGTACAAAATTAAGAGCTTATTTACGGCCCGTAACCATTTATTTAATTTCTAAAGTAAATTTAGTTAAATATATGTTCTCGCGCCCTATTTTACACCAAAGCGTAGGCCTTTGGACATTAGCTTTAT
The DNA here is from genome assembly GCF_002742605.1 of Olea europaea var. sylvestris. Lineage (NCBI taxonomy): Eukaryota > Viridiplantae > Streptophyta > Magnoliopsida > Lamiales > Oleaceae > Olea > Olea europaea. The sequence goes on along the minus strand of NC_036256.1, from coordinate 15,975,973 downwards.
CAGAATTCGAGATACAATATATACCTCAAAAGACAGTCAAAAATCAAGGTTTGGCTAACTTTCTAGCCGATCATCCATGCTTTGACATTCCTGAAGAGATTGAATTAGAAATCAATTCGTTCGAGCTAAAACCTTGGGTGTTGTATTTCGATGGGTCAAAAACCTCTAAAGGTGCAGGAGTAGGAATAGCATTGATTAATTCTTTATGGATTTGCTACGAGTTCGCGTTCACTTTAGACAGGATGTGCACCAACAATCAGGCCGAATATGAAGCCTTAATCGTAGGCCTAGAACTAGTGATAGATATGGGAGTAAAAAATGTGATCGTTAGTGGCGATTCTCAATTGGTAATTCACCAATTGATTGGTGATTTTAAATGCAAAAGTGATTCCATTATAAGTCAATATGAGATCGCCCAAGAATTGTTAGAAGAATTCGACCAAGTAGAACTTCAATGCGTTAATAGGATATATAACGATGTGGCAAATGAGTTGGCCCAAATGGCCTCAGGGTACTCAAAGGTTTTGAATTGGAAGTCTACTTGTGAGTATGGAACCATATTGCCCGTGACCCAAAGAAGGGCGAGACGGATTGAACTTCACTGCATACAAGATGGAGATGCAATAGATTGGAGAACAGAGATTAAAAGGTTCCTTAAAGAACCTAATGGAGGGATTAGTAGGATAATGAAGCTGTGTTTGCTAAACTATACACTAATAGATGAAGAGTTGTTTAAGAAACGCTCTGATGGTATATTGCTAAAGTGTGTAAGTTTGCAAGAAGCCAGGACGATCATGACTGAAGTGCACGAAGGGATATGTGGAACTCATCAAGCTGGCCAAAGAATGAGATGGTTAATTATTAGGAGTGGATATTTTTGGCCAAAGATGGGAGAATTATGCGTTCAGTATGTAAAGAGTTGTTTAGCATCCCAAAAGCATGGTCCAATACAGAGGGCGCTAGCATGAGATATGGCACCTATTATTAAACCTTGGCCGTTCAAGGGTTGGGCGATAGACCTAATAGGGAAGATTTATCCCCTATCGTCCAAGCAACATACTTTTGTTATAGTTGCAACCGACTATTTCACCAAGTGGGTAGAGGCGGTACCTTTGAAAGAGATCACCCAAAAGAATGTCATAGAGTTTATCCGTGATCACATTATTTATAGGTTTGGAATTCCACAAACGTTGATGGTAGATCACGGAACATCTTTGAATGGAGATCAAGTGAACAAATTTTTGAGCGAGTTTAGGTTTAAATTAGTAAACTCCACACCATATTACGCTCAATCCAACAGACAAGCAGAATCTTCTAATAAGATTCTAAAAAATATAATCAGAAATATGATAGATGAAAATGTCAGAAATTGGCACGAACGTCTGAATAAAGCCTTATGGGCTTATAGAACATCACCTCGGTCAAGTACCAAAATTACTCCTTTCCAACTTACTTATGGACAGGAGGCCGTTTTGCCTATGGAAATTAACGTGCAATCGATTAGAGTATGCTTGCAACATAAGTTAAATGATGATGAGTACATCGAATCACTAGTTCAAAATTTATTGGGGTTGGACGAATTAAAGTTGGACGTCTTGGATAGATTGCAAGTTCAAAAACAAAGAATGGCTAAGTTTTATAATAAAAAAGTCATAGCCAAGTCGTTCAGCCTGGGCGAATTAGTTTGGAAGACAATACTCCCTTTGGATAGCAAGGATCCAAAGTACGGGAAATGGTCGCCCAATTGGGAAGGACCATACAAAGTAAACAGTGTTACCCAATGGAGCATATCATTTGGAAGATTTAGATGGCACCAAGCACGTGAGATTCATCAACGGCAAATATTTGAAAAAATATGTTCCTTCTTTATGGGAAAGTGAACATATAAAAGTGTAATCAAAACATGTTGAACGATTAAGGATAAAAGGTCAGAGCGAAATACGTTCAAATAAATTCCTTTATTATCAAACGTTCATTACAAAGTTGCAAGATACAAATAATAGATGCTCTACAAGCTACAATTAAAAGTAAGCTAATCTCCCGGTCGATCGTCGAGTACGAGGGTGGATTGGCCTCGTACCGCCTTCCTAAATGCATCGCTGCAATGGCGGGCATGAGAAGCATTCTCAGCAAGTAAGGTGGCCCGCAAGCATCCCAAAAATTGCCTTTCATCATTGAACCCCTTGTAAGGGACAAAGAGACGATGGGAAAAACTTTGCTGCTGGCCAAAAAATATTTCTTATACCTCCCATATCAAAGGTGACATCAAGGCAAGTAGTAAAATGGGCGGACCAAACAATCCATCTTTATAGAAGACGAAGGTTTTGGATTGATTGTCAGAATGCCAAACAATGGCAGCAAATTGGTTTTGAAGAAGAGAATGAAAATGAAGATGGAAGATGAAAAGTGCGAAGCATACGTGCATTTATAGGGGGCAGAGATGAAGAGACAGAATATGAGCAGCGACATTCTGCCTAGTAAATGGAATTAAGTAGCCCAAAGTCTTGGAAAAAAAAGGTGGAAATATCAAGAGAAAATATGCAAGATTTTTAGCACAAAGCAGTTGAATGCTTGAAGGATTGACGATTAGAAGACAAACGTCAAATAAATGCACAAGAAGTTAACATAGATGTTCATTAATGATGTACAAGGTTACAAAGGGAAAGTCAAATGCGAAATTACAAAAAGAAAAAGTTAAGGCATTATATGTCTTAATTACAATCCGCCCCATACCGAACGAATTCTTTCCCTAAGTTTTTCCCAGTCCTCGTTCTGCCGAGAGGAAGTGATGTTCAATTCGGCCACGACATCATCATCAACTTCCAACTTCTTGTACTGCTCAACCAAGGACTTAGTTCGCTCAATTTCTTGGGAGGCATTACGCTTTTTCGCAACCATTATCGCCTTGCAGTCGTCCATTTTGGCCTGAAGTTCCTTCATCTGAGCAGCCAAACTAGCCATCAAAGAGTCTTCGATCATGACTTCGGAAGAGATTTCTTTCAACTCGTCCTCAGCTTTGTCGATCTCCTGATGCAAAGACTCTTTTTCAGATACGGCGCGAAGATATTGAGTACTTTTGGCCTTCAGTTCAACATTCTTGGCCAGCAAGGAGAGGACCCCAGAATGGATAACTTTCAATGTTGCTTTAAAATCAGCAGAAAGATTGAGCGACGGAAGTGTCAGTGCTTGCTCTAACTTCACATTCAAATGCTCAAGCTTATCCTTATGTCTGGCAGCACTAGCCTTACCAATGTCCATATCCATGAAGGACACGTACTCAAATATCGACTGCTTGAGGAACTTTATATCTTCCTCTGAAGAAGTAGCAGGACGACCAGATGGAGCAAGGCGAAATGTCTTGACTTGCCCCCAGGAAGCGAACAAGTTTTGAATGGAACGCACAATCTTATCAGCATCCTGCAAAGAAAATTGCCAATATCCTGCAAAGAAAATTGCCAATACTGAAGATTTTCACTACAACGAACAAGATGGAAATAAAAGTGAAGCAAAGATTACCTCATCAATAATCTTGGAAGATGGCATATCCTCAGCCAAGTCTGCCACCTATGACTCCACCATTAGCGAGGACTTCCCCTTGTCTGAGCGAGAAGATGTTGCCACAACGGGCAGACTCATAGGAGCATCTGCAGAATTCAAAAGCAACAAATCAGAAACCAATAGCACAAGCAAAGGTAAAGCATCAAAAAACTTAATTACCTTTTGCTTCGATGTTTGGGGGTTGACGCCTTGGGAAGAAAGTGGCTCATCCATTGGTTGTGATGAGGATTTTGGGACTGAAAATGTCTCTTTAAGCCCTTCATCAGCTGGTTTGGATGAAGCAGCCTCAGCGGAGGATGATGGAGCAGGAGCTACCGATACCAAAGCCTTTGAAGGAGAGGCTGAACTTTTCTGAGAAATCCAAATAAATCATCAGCACACAGAAAAGTTTCAAGTATGGAAAAGTATGCTTGTGAGTAAACCAATTTAATTACCTTCCTCCTGATGATAAGAGGAGTATCATCATCATCATCAACATCATCCTCCAGAATGGGAGATGCTGAGGCTGGCCGTTTGCGGCTCTGGGCACTTTTGGCTGCAGTAGGCTTGGCAGGGAAAGAAGAAGATGGACGAGCAGACTGTTTAGCGCGACGAGGAAGAGAAGGACTCCGGATGGACAAAGGAATGACTAAAACAGGAGGAGGGAAAAAATGCTCGGCTGGTCCAGTGAATGAAAGGCACGATTGGCATCAATCGCAAACAATCTGTGCTTCACTGACGGCCAGAGCTGTTCAAAAGGGGGATGGATAGCATGGCTAGAATTGAAAGGGGCTAATGAAAAATGGCTCGTCAAAAGAAGATTGCGAGCATTTATAACCTCTGCCTCCGCCTTATTGATAATATGGAAACGGTCTGTCAAGTTCCTTCAATAGCAAAGAGGAACAGACCAGGTTTCGCCGAAACCAAGTTGGAGAGCAAAAAATTGGTGAGCATATATTTCCACCCCTGCCTTGGCATTGGTCCCAATCAAAATATCATGAAATAACTTCCTCCCAGTTAAAAACTGGATCCAAATGAGCAGAGAGGTGCTCACGCTGTCTATAGTGGAGGGAGGATGCACATAGTCTGGAGTCAAAAAGGGAGGAAAAGGAAAGAAGGAAGGAATGGAATCCAAAGAATAAAAGAATGAAAAAATGTCCCTCCTAGACATATTTACAGGAGCCAGGGGCTCAATGGCTAGCCCATAGCAGCTAGCAGAAGGATGAGAAATTGATGGAGCACCAAGCAATGGAAAATAGGATCTCAACCACATTTGAGTGAGCCAAAGAGGTCCACTGCCAGTGGGAGATACACCATTCTTCAATTGAGTTTGAAGAGAAGTCATGCCTCTATAGAGGGCAGCCAAAAAGAAAGAACATAAATTCAGAGGCCTGCCACGTGCCAATTCGTGCGCTATGGATAAATAGCTCAGGGAGGGCTTTATACTTGGCACACACAAAACATATTTACAAAGCCAAACCAGAAGAAAGGTCACTCATTCAGTATGGGAAGGCTCAGCACTCGAGTGGTTATAAAGGGTTTGCAAGCTTGAATAAGACTCGGTGAGGGTTTTACCAAACTTTGGGGCTCCACCAGAAACCAAGATACCAGGAAAAATGGTATCGTCCAAAGGTGGCAAATTCACTAGGGCCCTAACATCCCTTAAAGTAATAGACATGGGGCCAAGAGGGAAAACAAAGGTATTATATTCAGAAGACCAAAAACTTAAAGCGATCGAAAAAAGTGCTGAATCAAAAGTAGGGGTTTGAAGAGAGATTTCTAGCAAATCAGAAATCCTAGCATTATTAAAAAGCGTCTTAGTAGGACCATGGTCCATAAGGCGAGCATGCCACCTACGGAAAATTACGTCAGATTTAGGCCAAGTGCGAATACCTCTTTCGCGAAGTGGCCCCAGCGGCAGAGAGTTTAGAAATGGAGGGCCTTGAGTATAAGGAAACAGCTGGCCCACCGCCGCTTGTTCGACTGCCTCTGCATTGTTGAAGAAAGGACCTAGGTAGAACTCATTGAGTTCGACATTGGCGGATGCGAGAAAGTTCGGAGTTATGTATGGACGATTAAGGAGTTTCTGAAAGTCATCAAAACTAAAGGAGTCTCCAAATTGAGATTGTGAAGTAGCCATTAGGGGCGAAATGGAGTTTTTCAGAGTTACGTAGTAGGGAAGCAAAGAAATGAACAGTAAATTGTGGGAGAGAAACGCGAAAAAGTGAGCCGTGATTTAATTGCAGTGAAATGGCGTATTTGGGGGTTATAAGGGTTTGCAAAATGTCGCACCTTTTCAAAGTTATGAAAGAAAACAATTATTGAAATTCTTGGGAATTTCAAATGTTGCTGGAAACACAAAGGTGAATATGGCAAAATTTAATAATTGGTATTAATTCTGCCATATTGGGGGGTAATTGTTAACACATAAAAATTCGGCCCAAATCGAACGGCCCAAGGAATGAAGCCCAATGGGAGTATCCCCAAATCAGATAGCCCAAATAATGAAGCCCAATCAGACAATTCAAGATAAAGGCCCAAATAAGGAAGCCCAGGAACGCGGTAACACCATCGCCCAAGCTTGCAAATCGCCCAGGATCTAAGCGAATGGAGTGCCATGCAGTCGCACAGAACTGCTACTCTATTCTCGCCCAAACCTTCAAGTCGCCCAAGGTCTTAGCAAACATGAAGTGTTGTGGTTATCAAGAAGCGCAGTTATTAAGCAGCCCTATCATGTTCCACGATTCAAGGAATTCAATCGAAAACGGTTGAACGACGAAGAGTAATGGCAGCAGTTAAAAAAGGAAGTTCCATGACAAGTTGGCCATTACGAGGAAAGTAGGCAGTTATAGAACGATCAAGCAGTTTTTAGGCGGTTGATCACAAAGAGATCATCCAGGGAGTATAAAAGGAAGAAAAGACATAGAGCAAAAGGACCCCGAATCAAAAAACTCTCGAACAGAAAACCTGTAATTTTAAATTTCTTAGTTTAAATTTAAACACTTCTTTCAGTAACTCGTGTGCTTGCGCCCCTTAGAGGCATTCTGTTTTTACTTTCCGATTGTAAAGACATCGCCAATAAAGAACACCCCTTTTTGAGACTTTGTCTCAAGAGGTTTGTCCCTTACACAATCGTCTGATCCCTTTTTAATTGTTAGCGACGAACCCGCGCGAAACAATTTGCTAATATGATAGAGTTCAGCAAAGATTTTAAGTAGGTTCACTTGTTCGTTGTGTGTGAAGAACCAAATTTATGTATGTATTTAGCAATTGTAATATTTCTTTTGCACAATAAAAAGAAGAAAATAAAACAATAATCGACATGCTCATCAAACACACTGGGATTGTTGGATGTGGCACAGATAGTACAGACCACAAGGGTGTGAAGAGTTGCTCTCTTGAAATATTTGAACTCTCCAATGGCGAAAGATGTATAAGCCATAGCTTTTCGAGAAGGGCTGGTCAGTTTTGATTCTTTAAAATTTGTTTCTTAGTAGCAGTTAAAAATAAATAAATAAATAAATTAAGGTTTCAAGTTCCATATAACATATTTTTCGATAATTAGAAATATAACTAATCCAGGGATATTTGCACACAAGTAGCCAATAATGTAATTACTGTTGATAAACATGAAGAATGTATAATCACGCAAGAGTGCATCATTCATGAATACCACCAATTTGTTTGATTATCACATAGAAAAGTGCCATGCAATGAGATGATTTATGAACCAAACCCATATCACATCTTCCTTTGTTAGTGTGTTGGGAGTATACGATAACAAAGCTCGTGTCTAATAAATTTGGGCTCGGCAACGATAGACATTTGCGTATGTACGTGCAAGAAAAATAGTTTTTTTTTTTCCAAGTTTTCACATTTAAGAAGCATCTTTGTACACTGATAAGTGTACTTTATACACTATTCAAGACTTTAAAATGATGATATTTAGTTGCTTTTCGAATAAACTATGGTCTAAATTGTTGTATTTGGTGTTGAATAGATAAAATTCAATGATGGTACAAGAAATTAGAAGAAGCACAAGTGGGCAAAATTGGAGAAAATGCATAAGTTGTAAGAGATCCAAAGTTCGAGAACTAAAATGCAAATGCTCAAAAGTTGTGTCAGACCTCATGATGAAGATTCAAGAGTCCTCGGAGTCAATTGGATAAAGAAAAAGGTCAAAAGGATTAAATATAATTAAAGTAAGATCACACATCAAGTTCAAATCAGGAAAAAAAGAAAGAAAGTTATGCACCGTTTTCAGCCTCACATTGAGACACGGTTTTGACAGAAAATAATCGAATTTGAAAATGATATTTGAAGCATAGTTGTATCTCTTTGAGTTAGCTTTCCAACGCATCTTGAATCGCCTCAATCGAACATCGAAAGAAAAAGTTATGATAAAAATGTTAAAAGAGATGCTGTCTGTCCGAAAGGTGGCTCACATCAAAGCAACGAGGCGCCGACTGGGTGCATCTAGGGCGCATTTTTGGCCCGTTTTGAAGTCCATAAAAACTCTACTTTCTACACAAATGTGAGGGCACCTATAAATACAAATTTCTCACACTTTTGAAAGGGATTCACACATTGACATGCAAGAGACACGCTTTGAGATTAAAGAGAAGAATTCAAGAGGGAAAAAAATCAATTCGAGGGTTGAAGCATAAATTGGAAGGGAAAGAAGATCTTGGTACAAGATTGATTTCTTATTCTAAACCCGATGATATCTTCCATAATAATTTCTTGATTTTCTTTCATTACTATGAGTAGTTAAATTTAATTTTAGGGCGAACAATGTACCTATTAAGGATTCTTTATTTCTTTTATTTGAAATTCTTGTTCGTTATGATTATGTGTGAGTTTTAATCATGTTCTCAATGCTTTGAATTTTCTGGCCAATTATTCAATGATTTTGTGAACAATAATTACGTAGAGATGTGGATTCTTTGTTTAGACCGCATATTAAAATTCGGTAAATTAATATAACGTGTAGGATACATATATTAATTACTACGGTCATAAATGAATTCTTAGAACTATTATTTCGTTTAACTAAGTTTGATTCGCATAAAAATGTGGAATTGAAGTGGTTAAATAGGCTCAATGTGAACTCGAGAAGGATAAATTGAATACAATAGGAAAATTCGGCCGAACAATACCTTAGATTTTATTAATCTTGATTTAAGACTTAAAGGTGATCAATTGGTAAAATCGTTCCGCTCTAATATTCATTTATTATTTGAATTCTTAATCATTCTTTGTGTATATCCACATATTGTAGGTAGTTAGATTTAAAATCATAACCAATCATTGTTCTTATTTATTTTCATCAAATAGAAGTTAGAAATAATAAAAGCATTAAAGTATAGTCCTCGTGGGAAACGATAATCCGGATTCAAAATGTCCACTTTACTACTTGTTACGATCCGTACGCCTGTGGAATATAAAATCAACAACATACACATGGAAAAACCCTGTCAGTGTAAGCTGGATGATTGATAGTTATTCTCAGCTTCAGAAAAATTGAGCTAAATTCATTGGAAAAAAATTTCATTGTCAAGAACAAGAATTCGCCTTGATCTACCTTATCTATGCATAATATCATGAAAACAGGGTGAATCACCTGTTTCGACAGATGATTCTCTCATCTTTACCCGGGCCATGGAAGCTGATGCATACATTATTATGAGTATATTGTATTGATACGGACAAGCATCAGGCCAATGTGGGAATACGCATAAAACCTCGATCGCTTTCAGCCCAAATGTCGGACATGACTTGAGGAACCGGATCGCTGGCAATCTGTGGCTGGAATCTTAATCTCCCCCTTGACACGTACGTGGGTCTACCATCTAAATATTTCTCTTCCTTGTACATCATTGAGGCCACTGATAAAGCGGACTCTTCATGGCTGCCCGGGGATCATTGCTTTCGGCCTTACACACTTCGCTGGGATGATATCGTGCTGGTGGAGGAGCTTTCGCACATAATGGTGTTCGGAATGTGGAAACATTACGGTATTTATTCGGGCCAATTGACTCCATAAAAATTTATCCCATCCCATTGCAGAAGATGAGTCGAGGGCAGTCCAAAATCTAGTCTCACCTGATGAATTATCCCCGACAGCCTCAATCTTTAATGATGTTTCAAAGCTTCTTGTAATGGTTAGTTGTGATACATGTCTATCCCTAGGAAATAGGAATGAAGTAGCCCAAGCCTCAACCAATGACCAGTATGAACTCAAAGCTTCCTTCGAACTCCCCTTTCTCCCCCTCCTATATCCTCTGAACAGATTGTATTTCCCTCTTTGTTGTTTCACATGTCCGTGGCAATATGCAATTGGCTGCTTTTCCTTGTCAACGGGGGGTCCGCGGGGGAGGGGAATCACACACACACTACGACATGTACGCAAGAAATAGGTTCCAATTCCCATTTGAGATGCTGAAGCTATTGATCTAAACCTTGCATTTTTAACGCGCAAAACTAATAAAAATAAAAATTGTTATGCTTCAATTGATATCGGAGAATTTTCAACTCCATCTACATATGGATATGGTTACCACCACTCTCAAGTTTTGTAAGTGAAAATGAACAAGAGACTTAGGAGATTAGCATCTTTTTACACTTTGCATCAGAAGGCTGTATGCAGTATTCTCTCAGATGATATTTACACATTTCCAGTGCCTCAAAAATGCAATCGGAAATAAATAAATTCCAACAGACGTCCATACTTGCTTTAGAGATACTTCTTGACATAGAAAAAATACAAGCCGAGAGGCTTCTCACTGAAAACTACAGGAGTGAAAAACCGATAGAACACTGTTAGTATATCTCTATCTTCAGATGGATGTTAGTCGATCCTATTGTCAGCAATTTGTCCATCCATGCAAGAAGGGCTTCTATTTAACGAGACTAGTCGGGATTGGTGTACTCGAGCAACATATGTGGCGATCTGTATATCTTCACCAATGTCCAGTAAAGGACCTCTTCAACTCCAAGCTCACCTTCTGCTCTTGCAGCATATATATCCTCGCAGATGGCTATCAACCTGGAGAAATGAAATCAAAACGCCTTTAAGATCGTATAAAAATTAACTGGTTGTATTTGCTGTAACAACTTGCTATACTTTTAACCTATGTTGTACACACAAAATTTTATCTTCTTTTTCTTTCTTAATACTGTCCACTACTACCAAATCCTCTACAAAAAAATGCCATCAAAATGCAATAAAAATTACATCGCTTGGATACGTTTGCAGCTGAAATGTAAATTTATTTTGGATTTTGTGGTAATAACAAAATCCTTTGGCTACCATTGAAATATTTGTGAGAAAAAGTTGCACGTGTGAATATGAATGTCAGACTTGGGAATACAGTATTCATGCACATTATTCCGGTAGTATACTTGCACACAAGTACTCAATTTCAACTCACTCACTGTAAGAAGAGGAATCCTCTTGTCCTAAGACCTGTCAACCTAAATAGTAGTAAGCGTTATAGATTAAACGAATAATCCGTATTACCAGAGCCACTAATAACACAGAAAGAAAAAGTGAAATCAAGGATAATGCACGATATCATGTGTTTCACCCTCAATGTGAGAGCTGTTACACCATGTGTCGCTGAAGGAGAGAATTACTATATGTTTTGGACTTGTGTCTCTCCATTTTCTATCTACTATGATGCACATAATGGAGGCTCACCCTATACATTTATATTAGAGGAAGACTTCCTATACATCCAACAGTAAGTACCATAAAGAATAATATCAAGGATAAGCTAAGAACCAAAAAATACAAAAGCATAAACTTAAATAGTATCTCCTTCCTCTTATCCTGCTAAAATGTTTCTCGAAGATCTTTCTACATTCTTTAGTTATCTCTATCCTTGAGAGGAGAACAGCCAGAAAGGAACAATATCACGGTAACACTAATAAGTACACACACACACATTAATTATAGCCCTTTAAGCATTATAATACATTTGGCATGTGAAGCAAGCAAACTCTAGAGAGTGAATTGATACAACTCAAGAAATGTAAGGGCTTCTTGTCCATTTTGCTCCTTTTTACTCTGTTCCTCTGAATAACAATTAAAGAGAACTATCTTCTGACAAACAATTAAACAGAGCTACGATAGTCTCAAAGCAAGTTTGGGAAGTATTTTAAACTTTTAAATTATAAATAAATAGAAACTAATGGTGGGTAAGTGGGTTGTACTCATGGTTCCTTCTAAATGTGTAGGTAAGTAGCTTGAGTTTTTTAACAATTTATAGTCATAAGACAAGCATATGATAAGCATGTAAGTCAAACTTAAAAAGTTACTATTTTTGTTTTAAACATATTTGTCGGTTTAATTATGTTAGAATGTTTCAAGAGACAATTTGAATTAAATGGGATTGAGAACTCCATTAGTTTATGAAATAAAAACAATAAAATGTTATTTAATCAATATAGTTTTAAATAAATCAAAAGATATTTAAATTCGTTTCTATTCCAAAAAAATATAATTTAAAAGTAAAAAATAGCACTCAAATCGTATATTAAATATCAAATTTTATAATATTTAAAATTTATTATTAAAAACTAACTTCTTAATATAATAAATTATCAAATCCAATTTAATATATTGGCCCATGTTTGGTTCAGCTAGAAAAGTGCATTAAAATCTAAATCAAAGTCAATAATTAATT
>NC_036256.1:15899980-15949404 GCF_002742605.1 Olea europaea var. sylvestris | reverse complement strand
CATTCTTCAATTGAGCTTGAAGAAAAGCCATGCCTCTATAAAGGGCAGCCAAAAACAAAGAACATAAATTCAAAGGCCTGCCACACGCCAATTCGTGTGCTATGGGTAAATAACTCAGGGAGGGCTTTATGCTTGGCACACACAAAGCATATTTACAAAGCCAAATCAGAAGAAAGGCCACACGCTCAGCATGGGAAGGCTCAGCGCTTGAGTGGTTATGATAGGTTTGCAGGTTTGAATAAGACTCGGTGAGTTTTCTTTCAAATTTTGGTGCGACACCAGAAATCAAAATACTAGGGAAAATGGTATCGCCCAAAGGTGGCGGATTTACTAGGGCCCCAACATCCCTTAAAGTAATAGACATGGGGCCAAGAGGGAAAACAAAGGTATTATATTCAGAAGACCAAAAACTTAAAGCGATCGAAAAAAGTGCTGAATCAAAAGTAGGGGTTTGAAGAGAGATTTCTAGCAAATCAGAAATCCTAGCATTATTAAAAAGCGTCTTAGTAGGACCATGGTCCATAAGGCGAGCATGCCACCTACGGAAAATTACGTCAGATTTAGGCCAAGTGCGAATACCTCTTTCGCGAAGTGGCCCCAGCGGCAGAGAGTTTAGAAATGGAGGGCCTTGAGTACAAGGAAACAGCTGGCCCACCGTCGCTTGTTCGACTGCCTCTGCATTGTTGAAGAAAGGACCTAGGTAGAACTCATTGAGTTCGACATTGGCGGATGCGAGAAAGTTCGGAGTTATGTATGGACGATTAAGGAGTTTCTGAAAGTCATCAAAACTAAAGGAGTCTCCAAATTGAGATTGTGAAGTAGCCATTAGGGGCGAAATGGAGTTTTTCAGAGTTACGTAGTAGGGAAGCAAAGAAATGAACAGTAAATTGTGGGAGAGAAACGCGAAAAAGTGAGCCGTGATTTAATTGCAGTGAAATGGCGTATTTGGGGGTTATAAGGGTTTGCAAAATGTCGCACCTTTTCAAAGTTATGAAAGAAAACAATTATTGAAATTCTTGGGAATTTCAAATGTTGCTGGAAACACAAAGGTGAATATGGCAAAATTTAATAATTGGTATTAATTCTGCCATATTGGGGGGTAATTGTTAACACATAAAAATTCGGCCCAAATCGAACGGCCCAAGGAATGAAGCCCAATGGGAGTATCCCCAAATCAGATAGCCCAAATAATGAAGCCCAATCAGACAATTCAAGATAAAGGCCCAAATAAGGAAGCCCAGGAACGCGGTAACACCATCGCCCAAGCTTGCAAATCGCCCAGGATCTAAGCGAATGGAGTGCCATGCAGTCGCACAGAACTGCTACTCTATTCTCGCCCAAACCTTCAAGTCGCCCAAGGTCTTAGCAAACATGAAGTGTTGTGGTTATCAAGAAGCGCAGTTATTAAGCAGCCCTATCATGTTCCACGATTCAAGGAATTCAATCGAAAACGGTTGAACGACGAAGAGTAATGGCAGCAGTTAAAAAAGGAAGTTCCATGACAAGTTGGCCATTACGAGGAAAGTAGGCAGTTATAGAACGATCAAGCAGTTTTTAGGCGGTTGATCACAAAGAGATCATCCAGGGAGTATAAAAGGAAGAAAAGACATAGAGCAAAAGGACCCCGAATCAAAAAACTCTCGAACAGAAAACCTGTAATTTTAAATTTCTTAGTTTAAATTTAAACACTTCTTTCAGTAACTCGTGTGCTTGCGCCCCTTAGAGGCATTCTGTTTTTACTTTCCGATTGTAAAGACATCGCCAATAAAGAACACCCCTTTTTGAGACTTTGTCTCAAGAGGTTTGTCCCTTACACAATCGTCTGATCCCTTTTTAATTGTTAGCGACGAACCCGCGCGAAACAATTTGCTAATATGATAGAGTTCAGCAAAGATTTTAAGTAGGTTCACTTGTTCGTTGTGTGTGAAGAACCAAATTTATGTATGTATTTAGCAATTGTAATATTTCTTTTGCACAATAAAAAGAAGAAAATAAAACAATAATCGACATGCTCATCAAACACACTGGGATTGTTGGATGTGGCACAGATAGTACAGACCACAAGGGTGTGAAGAGTTGCTCTCTTGAAATATTTGAACTCTCCAATGGCGAAAGATGTATAAGCCATAGCTTTTCGAGAAGGGCTGGTCAGTTTTGATTCTTTAAAATTTGTTTCTTAGTAGCAGTTAAAAATAAATAAATAAATAAATTAAGGTTTCAAGTTCCATATAACATATTTTTCGATAATTAGAAATATAACTAATCCAGGGATATTTGCACACAAGTAGCCAATAATGTAATTACTGTTGATAAACATGAAGAATGTATAATCACGCAAGAGTGCATCATTCATGAATACCACCAATTTGTTTGATTATCACATAGAAAAGTGCCATGCAATGAGATGATTTATGAACCAAACCCATATCACATCTTCCTTTGTTAGTGTGTTGGGAGTATACGATAACAAAGCTCGTGTCTAATAAATTTGGGCTCGGCAACGATAGACATTTGCGTATGTACGTGCAAGAAAAATAGTTTTTTTTTTTCCAAGTTTTCACATTTAAGAAGCATCTTTGTACACTGATAAGTGTACTTTATACACTATTCAAGACTTTAAAATGATGATATTTAGTTGCTTTTCGAATAAACTATGGTCTAAATTGTTGTATTTGGTGTTGAATAGATAAAATTCAATGATGGTACAAGAAATTAGAAGAAGCACAAGTGGGCAAAATTGGAGAAAATGCATAAGTTGTAAGAGATCCAAAGTTCGAGAACTAAAATGCAAATGCTCAAAAGTTGTGTCAGACCTCATGATGAAGATTCAAGAGTCCTCGGAGTCAATTGGATAAAGAAAAAGGTCAAAAGGATTAAATATAATTAAAGTAAGATCACACATCAAGTTCAAATCAGGAAAAAAAGAAAGAAAGTTATGCACCGTTTTCAGCCTCACATTGAGACACGGTTTTGACAGAAAATAATCGAATTTGAAAATGATATTTGAAGCATAGTTGTATCTCTTTGAGTTAGCTTTCCAACGCATCTTGAATCGCCTCAATCGAACATCGAAAGAAAAAGTTATGATAAAAATGTTAAAAGAGATGCTGTCTGTCCGAAAGGTGGCTCACATCAAAGCAACGAGGCGCCGACTGGGTGCATCTAGGGCGCATTTTTGGCCCGTTTTGAAGTCCATAAAAACTCTACTTTCTACACAAATGTGAGGGCACCTATAAATACAAATTTCTCACACTTTTGAAAGGGATTCACACATTGACATGCAAGAGACACGCTTTGAGATTAAAGAGAAGAATTCAAGAGGGAAAAAAATCAATTCGAGGGTTGAAGCATAAATTGGAAGGGAAAGAAGATCTTGGTACAAGATTGATTTCTTATTCTAAACCCGATGATATCTTCCATAATAATTTCTTGATTTTCTTTCATTACTATGAGTAGTTAAATTTAATTTTAGGGCGAACAATGTACCTATTAAGGATTCTTTATTTCTTTTATTTGAAATTCTTGTTCGTTATGATTATGTGTGAGTTTTAATCATGTTCTCAATGCTTTGAATTTTCTGGCCAATTATTCAATGATTTTGTGAACAATAATTACGTAGAGATGTGGATTCTTTGTTTAGACCGCATATTAAAATTCGGTAAATTAATATAACGTGTAGGATACATATATTAATTACTACGGTCATAAATGAATTCTTAGAACTATTATTTCGTTTAACTAAGTTTGATTCGCATAAAAATGTGGAATTGAAGTGGTTAAATAGGCTCAATGTGAACTCGAGAAGGATAAATTGAATACAATAGGAAAATTCGGCCGAACAATACCTTAGATTTTATTAATCTTGATTTAAGACTTAAAGGTGATCAATTGGTAAAATCGTTCCGCTCTAATATTCATTTATTATTTGAATTCTTAATCATTCTTTGTGTATATCCACATATTGTAGGTAGTTAGATTTAAAATCATAACCAATCATTGTTCTTATTTATTTTCATCAAATAGAAGTTAGAAATAATAAAAGCATTAAAGTATAGTCCTCGTGGGAAACGATAATCCGGATTCAAAATGTCCACTTTACTACTTGTTACGATCCGTACGCCTGTGGAATATAAAATCAACAACATACACATGGAAAAACCCTGTCAGTGTAAGCTGGATGATTGATAGTTATTCTCAGCTTCAGAAAAATTGAGCTAAATTCATTGGAAAAAAATTTCATTGTCAAGAACAAGAATTCGCCTTGATCTACCTTATCTATGCATAATATCATGAAAACAGGGTGAATCACCTGTTTCGACAGATGATTCTCTCATCTTTACCCGGGCCATGGAAGCTGATGCATACATTATTATGAGTATATTGTATTGATACGGACAAGCATCAGGCCAATGTGGGAATACGCATAAAACCTCGATCGCTTTCAGCCCAAATGTCGGACATGACTTGAGGAACCGGATCGCTGGCAATCTGTGGCTGGAATCTTAATCTCCCCCTTGACACGTACGTGGGTCTACCATCTAAATATTTCTCTTCCTTGTACATCATTGAGGCCACTGATAAAGCGGACTCTTCATGGCTGCCCGGGGATCATTGCTTTCGGCCTTACACACTTCGCTGGGATGATATCGTGCTGGTGGAGGAGCTTTCGCACATAATGGTGTTCGGAATGTGGAAACATTACGGTATTTATTCGGGCCAATTGACTCCATAAAAATTTATCCCATCCCATTGCAGAAGATGAGTCGAGGGCAGTCCAAAATCTAGTCTCACCTGATGAATTATCCCCGACAGCCTCAATCTTTAATGATGTTTCAAAGCTTCTTGTAATGGTTAGTTGTGATACATGTCTATCCCTAGGAAATAGGAATGAAGTAGCCCAAGCCTCAACCAATGACCAGTATGAACTCAAAGCTTCCTTCGAACTCCCCTTTCTCCCCCTCCTATATCCTCTGAACAGATTGTATTTCCCTCTTTGTTGTTTCACATGTCCGTGGCAATATGCAATTGGCTGCTTTTCCTTGTCAACGGGGGGTCCGCGGGGGAGGGGAATCACACACACACTACGACATGTACGCAAGAAATAGGTTCCAATTCCCATTTGAGATGCTGAAGCTATTGATCTAAACCTTGCATTTTTAACGCGCAAAACTAATAAAAATAAAAATTGTTATGCTTCAATTGATATCGGAGAATTTTCAACTCCATCTACATATGGATATGGTTACCACCACTCTCAAGTTTTGTAAGTGAAAATGAACAAGAGACTTAGGAGATTAGCATCTTTTTACACTTTGCATCAGAAGGCTGTATGCAGTATTCTCTCAGATGATATTTACACATTTCCAGTGCCTCAAAAATGCAATCGGAAATAAATAAATTCCAACAGACGTCCATACTTGCTTTAGAGATACTTCTTGACATAGAAAAAATACAAGCCGAGAGGCTTCTCACTGAAAACTACAGGAGTGAAAAACCGATAGAACACTGTTAGTATATCTCTATCTTCAGATGGATGTTAGTCGATCCTATTGTCAGCAATTTGTCCATCCATGCAAGAAGGGCTTCTATTTAACGAGACTAGTCGGGATTGGTGTACTCGAGCAACATATGTGGCGATCTGTATATCTTCACCAATGTCCAGTAAAGGACCTCTTCAACTCCAAGCTCACCTTCTGCTCTTGCAGCATATATATCCTCGCAGATGGCTATCAACCTGGAGAAATGAAATCAAAACGCCTTTAAGATCGTATAAAAATTAACTGGTTGTATTTGCTGTAACAACTTGCTATACTTTTAACCTATGTTGTACACACAAAATTTTATCTTCTTTTTCTTTCTTAATACTGTCCACTACTACCAAATCCTCTACAAAAAAATGCCATCAAAATGCAATAAAAATTACATCGCTTGGATACGTTTGCAGCTGAAATGTAAATTTATTTTGGATTTTGTGGTAATAACAAAATCCTTTGGCTACCATTGAAATATTTGTGAGAAAAAGTTGCACGTGTGAATATGAATGTCAGACTTGGGAATACAGTATTCATGCACATTATTCCGGTAGTATACTTGCACACAAGTACTCAATTTCAACTCACTCACTGTAAGAAGAGGAATCCTCTTGTCCTAAGACCTGTCAACCTAAATAGTAGTAAGCGTTATAGATTAAACGAATAATCCGTATTACCAGAGCCACTAATAACACAGAAAGAAAAAGTGAAATCAAGGATAATACACGATATCATGTGTTTCACCCTCAATGTGAGAGCTGTTACACCATGTGTCGCTGAAGGAGAGAATTACTATATGTTTTGGACTTGTGTCTTTCCATTTTCTATCTACTATGATGCACATAATGGAGGCTCACCCTATACATTTATATTAGAGGAAGACTTCCTATACATCCAACAGTAAGTACCATAAAGAATAATATCAAGGATAAGCTAAGAACCAAAAAATACAAAAGCATAAACTTAAATAGTATCTCCTTCCTCTTATCCTGCTAAAATGTTTCTCGAAGATCTTTCTACATTCTTTAGTTATCTCTATCCTTGAGAGGAGAACAGCCAGAAAGGAACAATATCACGGTAACACTAATAAGTACACACACACACATTAATTATAGCCCTTTAAGCATTATAATACATTTGGCATGTGAAGCAAGCAAACTCTAGAGAGTGAATTGATACAACTCAAGAAATGTAAGGGCTTCTTGTCCATTTTGCTCCTTTTTACTCTGTTCCTCTGAATAACAATTAAAGAGAACTATCCTCTGACAAACAATTAAACAGAGCTACGATAGTCTCAAAGCAAGTTTGGGAAGTATTTTAAACTTTTAAATTATAAATAAATAGAAACTAATGGTGGGTAAGTGGGTTGTACTCATGGTTCCTTCTAAATGTGTAGGTAAGTAGCTTGAGTTTTTTAACAATTTATAGTCATAAGACAAGCATATGATAAGCATGTAAGTCAAACTTAAAAAGTTACTATTTTTGTTTTAAACATATTTGTCGGTTTAATTATGTTAGAATGTTTCAAGAGACAATTTGAATTAAATGGGATTGAGAACTCCATTAGTTTATGAAATAAAAACAATAAAATGTTATTTAATCAATATAGTTTTAAATAAATCAAAAGATATTTAAATTCGTTTCTATTCCAAAAAAATATAATTTAAAAGTAAAAAATAGCACTCAAATCGTATATTAAATATCAAATTTTATAATATTTAAAATTTATTATTAAAAACTAACTTCTTAATATAATAAATTATCAAATCCAATTTAATATATTGGCCCATGTTTGGTTCAGCTAGAAAAGTGCATTAAAATCTAAATCAAAGTCAATAATTAATTTAAATACATGTTTCATGGGATCCAAGACTTTTTAACGATACATTCCATCAACTTTTATCGAAACCTACTAAAAATCTGATTTTTATCTAAAACAAACAATGACTTAACCTAAATTTATACGAAAACAAAACTATTTACAATTTACACACAGATGTCCATACAAAGTAATCCTACTTTTGAATTAAATAAGTAAAATTAATTTTAAGTATATTTTTAAGCTCAACCAAACGAGTTCTATGTTGAATACTTTGGACTTCTAACCAGTCTCATCCAAGGACATTGAGATCAACACATTAATGCCAAATAGACACAACAGTTTTCTTGCTTATCTTATGAATGGCCACCTTATCTAACAGGTTAAGTAGTCATCTTTGAGAGTGCCCTTTTGCATGTAGGTTGTATTCATTTTTACTTCAAAGGCCAAGCACCTACTATTTTTTATCACTTCATCTAAAAGTTTAAGTTGTTTGAGAGGAAGCAATCGTATTCAAACTTGAAAAGAAACTTGTGGCAGGGGTCCCATTTTCAGTCTCCTCCAATTTTAGTCCTGCATCTCTCCTACTGAACACGGTCCCCCAGTGCTTTTATTTCCCCAAATGAGGATATTTAGACAATGATGCTGCTAATTCGAAGAAATAAATCATGATCAATTGCTTAGAAAACAATTTGCTCCACCTTTCCTTGTTATTTGTCAATAAAAAAAATTTATGGAGCATATTCTCAGAGTAAGAAAGGTTTCATATTTAATGGGACTATCCATACTTAAAACAAAGGTGCATTTAGCCTGAAATAGAGTGGGTAAAAAAATTGAAAAAGCACTTGAACAATAAGTTTATCAGAGGAAGTCTTTGAGCATGCAATATTTTATTAATGCTAAAGTCGAAGTTCAAAAATCCAGAGGCCAACATCGACTGATCCCACTTAATGAACACAGATACCAGTACTGCACACTTCCATTTATTATACAAAAAAATTAAATGGTTCAGGAAATCAGCATTACCTGTCACACGTAGGAAGATTCTCATATGGTATTCTCATTCGTAAGTCAGAACACTGCAGTCTGATAAACCTGCCAACTGCTAGTACAAATGTGATGTAGAGACCCCAAATGCTGAATTTGCTGAGAGTCTCACCAAGAAATCCTTCTGGAATGGTTTTCGTGAATTAATAACTTAAAACTAGTATTCTTGATTCAATGTCTCATCCAAATAATAGAAAAGAAGTTTTTTTTACTAGATACTTACGAGGGGTTTCCTCCGACACAAATATAGCCATGGGACCGGAGAATGATTCGCAGCCATTGACAGGAAAAGAATTGATATCGTAGAACGACCACCATCCAGAACCCTCATGGTGTAAAACCAGGTCCGCACTGACATCATTTGCCTGTAGATTACAGGCAGTTGACTTCTTAGCTATTCACAGTTACATTTTATTTAGAAAGAATACATAAAAGTAAACTTTGATGACATATTGCGCATTTCTCGAGGATCACTTCAGAATTTCATGTTAAATGCTTCTCTTCAATATTGGGACACCTCAAAACAATGTCTATTCTTCTGGAATGAGATCATTCTATTAAAAAATTGGGAAAAGTTTGAGACCCATTTTTTGGGGGAAATGTATTTTGGAATAGTAATTTTTTTGGAGAATGTGTCGTTAAAAAATTGGGAAAAGTTTAGGATTTACGTGTAAAATTATTTTGTGTGTGGTTGAGCGCATACCAATTTATTGAACCATCACATATGGTACATACACATAAAATGCAAGACATATGCAACCCCGCCCACAAGGGGCTAAGGAAAATCTAGAAGGATTAGGTGACGTACAGAAAGGAGGGATGGAAGCTAAGGTGGTGGACAAGGGAATGGTGGTGATGACGGAAGATGTCGTGGATTAGTCGAGGCAGGAGATTTGTGGGGGGGGGGGGGGGGGGGGGGGGGGGGTGATTAGAGGGGATTTATTGGGTAGAGAGAGGTGGGGACGAAGCTCATTAGTAAAAAGAAGCTAGGGAAGGGGAAAGTAGTAACTGTAGAAATTAGGAAGGTGATAGGGAGATGTTAGCAAATGAAGTGAGAACATCTTTTGATATTTTGTTGGTCAAACTGGAAACTTCGGTAAGCTCTTAAAAGAGTTGTTTGGATTTCATAAATATTTCTCCAATATCTAAGAAACTCTGAAAATGCTTATTTTTTGCGGTATTAAATTCAGAATCCACTGGCTGACTTTCAAATTTTAAGAAAAGTAACTGAAGACCCGATAACCGCAATATATGCCCGACTTGTCTTTAAATATCATACACTTTCCATTCCTGTCCAAATATTACTGCCAGACCAAATTGAAGCATTTACCAGGAATTGTCCCCGTTTTGGCTAAACCTTCAAATATATATTGACACGGGTTTGCCATAATGCCGAAACCACAGTGAATACATCATAGTCATTGATGCATAAACAAAGATAATGATGAGTAGCGATAGAATTCCTTCTATGGTTCCACAAGAGAAAACAGCATGAACATAACCTACATTGTTCTAATTGGCCTATGAGCTAAAGTCTTTTGACAGGTAATGTGGAGTATTTATTCCCCTTAACTCTGCTTTAGCAACCTTTACCCGGCTTTCTGTATAGGCGAAACTTTAACCAAAAACCTTTTAGAGCCCATTTGTTGGTCCCCAGGGAAAGATAGTACGAAATTCATCGTTTTTATAAGCTGAAAGCATAACTGCGTAACATAAGACACTTGACACCCGCACTTAAATTGATCCAAACTTAACGTGGTAATATGTATCGCTACAGCATGAATAAACTTCTTTTACCAGAAAAGAAGAGAACAGTAAAATTTAGAAGATTCAGAAACATACCGCTTGCTCGAATGCCCTAACTTCTCCAGAACCAGTAACACGGAAATACCTTGGAAGAATATTATGAACCCTAAAGCTGCTAATGGAACCATTCAGAACCAGTTCAACTTCTGATGGCTCAGGAAGATCTGATGGATCAACACTTCTTTCATATTTCACGGTTTCCTTGCCTTTTGGCCTGTCTCTTGTAAGAACCCAAGAGAATCTCATGTCCATGCTGCTATTTAGAGACTGGATAAACCGTCTCTGGACCAAATCAGGGACAAGCCACAGGGTACTTGCATCAGCTTGACAGCAAATCAGTTGAATGTCATTCACATTATATGAATCCAAATAAACATGGAGATCAAGATCAAAGTTTGCGTTGAGCTGAACCCATGAAAGTTTTTCACAAAGAGTTGTCTGGTACAGCGTCAACCTTCCACCCCCTGTTCTGATATCAAACTGAACACTAGCATCGTTGATTGGATTGGCTATGTTTGTTGGATTACCACTGCTGTACATCTGAAAGAGAACATCATTTTATACCCACACAAAACATTCTTGTATGTTTTTCTTAACAAAAGAAAGCAAACCCTGTATTCAAACTAGTTCATTTCATCATAAATTTCAGGTTTATTGTGTATAATCCCAATTAGGAAATCAACTTTTTTTCAGGTAATCCTCATTATACATGATACTATGCTTCCATATATACAAAAGAAGAAAAAATAATCTGACTCAATATCAGACCATGGCAGAAGATACCAGCTATTATCCAGCCACCAACTTTGTAATGGTATAATTACAGAATAAGAAAAGAATTTCAGTATGTCACTATTCCTGATTCTGCAACTTTGGAGCACCTAAATACAGATAAAATAGTTGTATTTCAATTGAATATAACACCAGCTATTTGTTCAACTTAAATTGCAATATATCTCAACACTATCTTGAGTTTTTCTGTTCATACACTACTAACTAGCTACTATGCAACTTAGGGAGAACTTTGAAGAATAATATTAAAAACAAAGTGAGGTGTACTTGATATAGAAATCAGCTGAATTATATATTCAACGTGTGGCAGAATCAACCTAGGACCCCCTACAGAGTAAAAAGTGAGGACAAAGATGTATCTTTAAAGGTGAAATAACGCATGTTGCAAGCTTGAAATGGCATAATAAGTCAAATGAAAAGTGAACTTTCTGTACCAGAAAATATGTATGAATTAATACCTTTAAAAAAACATAATGTACAAATTAATTTCTGAAATGGAACTGATGTATATTTCAAACAAATTACAAGTCTAGGGGAGCAAAAGATGCTCAAAAATAAAAAAATACCTTGCAGAAACATAATAGCATTATAAGCTTTCTACATTACAGTGCCTATTTTGCAAAGAATTTTGACCGTGTATCTCATGCTTCTCCCCCACCCTGGGGCCCGAATGATGATGAATGACACTACCAATAATCATAACAATAAAAACAACCAAAAACAGAAAGTAAGAATTAATCAGTAACTAAAAATTTAGCAATTATAACACAACAAATTTATAACAAGATAGATAGAAATTTTTTAGCATTTGCCTATATTTTATATCTAAAATATGACAACTAGTATTATGTTGTAGAGAACAGTCGTGTCATGAGTTACTTACCAGCATGGGAGCCCAAATAACACAGATTAATACAAAGAATAGACATATGCCATTGCAAAACTTTGTCATCTTTGTCTGCTTCTCTCCATGTTTGTGTGAAGCTCTATTCAGAAGATTATCGCATTTGACAAGGTACAAGCTTGCATTTATGTCCTCCAACTAAAATGGATATGTAAATATCAGTTTCAATTTTAATATCTAATCATGTGTTGCTGTGATGAACAACCAAACAAAAAATATTAGACTTAATACAAGTACCCCGACAGGGAGTATACTCCTCCAAAGCTGGAGTGAAGAATTCAGTATGGTTGCATCAGATTTTCAGTACCTTGATCTGTCTAAGGCTGAACACAACTAATCTGAAAAAATTTATAATGTTATGATTTGGATGCAAGCTATTTATACTTCTTTTTATCTTGGTTCATAAAGAAAAACTAATGTTAATATACCAGCCAATGAAGTCTCGTCATAAGGCCTTTGTGCATGCAGCTTGTGGAAGATTTATTTGTTTCCGAGTAGGTTAGGACGATTACTTCCCATGTTATTAATTCATTGCTTTAGCAAAAATCATCGGTTTGTGAACCAGAAATACACCTAGTGACTTACTCTCTTTTCTAGTTAAAGAATCAAAAGTAATTTGAAGCCTAATAGTTTGATTAGGTGCATTTTGGTCTTACAGAGCCATTATTTAGTTTCTGGTTGCCATATCTAGCTTGCTTTGGGGTGACAACAAACAAAATTTAAGCTGGCTCCATGGTCAAAGTTTACACCAGTGTAATATTTGGCCAATTGGCTGGAACACTTTCTATTGCAAAAATCATTTATAAAAATTCTTACTTCAACCGAGCCACAAAAATCATAGGCAATGAAAGGAGTGCCTTTTCAATGCATACTTCCCAAAAGTTGAAACCTCTGAGAACTCACCTTCAGCCAGTCATACATTGTCAACGACGTAGTTGTGCATGACCAATCAAGTACACATCGCAATTCATATAGAAAAGGCAGAGCACGATAGAGTCTATAGCCAAGATAATTGACCCGAGAAACTTCACTGGTTAGGAACTGGCGATACAAAGTACTTTTATGGGGAACGCCATATCTGATTTGCATGGCTTGTAGTGCCAAAGAACCAGCTTTAGTTAGATATATTAAACGAAGTGCCAACCCAGCTGCGTTCTGTGTTTCCAAATGCCAAGCATACTCAGTGATAGCATATGTAAAAAGTATGAGGTTGAAAAGGTAAAAGATCACTTTTCCAGTTGCAAACGAACATAGGTACATGATGCGATCAACCACAATCAAGAAGAAGATTATCTGCACAGAAAGAAAACTCATAAATCAACGAACCATATAAGCACGTGGCAGTGAAATCAAGGAATAAAAATTGGCAGTGATTAGTCATGTGACCCTTTAAATAAAATCAAGAACACAGTATTCAATTTCAATTTCAATTTCAAAAGGTTAAAGAAATCATAAAGATTTGGTCAATGTTCTTCACCTTAATCTTTTTTGGACATGAATCAAAGGTTTATTTTTTAGAAGATTGAGCCCAAAAATGAAAATGATAGACAAAAATTATTACCATCAGAATAAATACAAACTCCTTTGGGAATTGATCCTCAAGCTGATAAACCTCAAGAAATTCACTTTTATTTTTAATAACAGATTGGTAGAAAATTGCAACCAAGAAGAAAACAGCTAGATCGGCACCAAAGATGTATGCATAAAGGTCAATTTCTCTTTTGCCACCTCCAATTACAGAAAGTATGGAGTATGGAAATCCGACTTCTTCAGCAAGGCCCATGCATTTTGCTTTAAGGATCTCTCTTGCTACGTCAGCTGCTGGAGTTAGAGAGTTGTATTTTTCTGCTCGAGAACATTCTGTTAAAGAGGAGGCATAGACCACCTCGAAAACAGCCAAGGCCACATTTGGGGTTTTACTTTTTTCAATGCTTTGAATTTGGACCTTGCTGGCACAAGGACAATGATTAGGGCTTTCATTTGTGCATCTTTCATCATGTACAAGTCGCAGCAGCTGATTTATTCCAGATTCAATCCTCTCTGGTTGGATTCCATCCTCTGGCCATGCATGGACATCCATGGACAATTGTACGAAGTATGGAGGAGATTCAGCTTCTTGTGTCAATGATTTCCAGTATCTAGAACAGCTTCTGACCACCATTCTCACCATATAATCAATTAACTGGACAGGTTTCTTTGCTTTATCACTCCAGCTGGAATCTGCGTGAACCTCCTTTCGATCCCTTAACCCCCCTTTACCATTACTAAATCCGTCTAAAAACCATTCGCCATCTTTTGCAGTTATTGAACTCTGTATTAAAGTAAATAAGTACACCAAAAATAAAGGTAGCAAGCTGATAACAAACGATGATGTTATCTTTTTTGTAGGAAACCCCAATTCACGAAGAAGGCCTGACTGGATGCTGAAACCACAATGCTGGATAATGATTTGATACAGATACTGAATCAAAATATAAATTTCTGTGTAGATTAGCATGGTAACCCAGAAGATGTAGTTGGGCCCAGAATTTACACAGAGAGCATAGAGAAAAAGAGCCGCCAAGTATACCATAGAAAGTAAACTGAAATTCCAAAGAAAAACCAGAAGAAAGCAACAGTAACACACTACATCGTTGTTGGATCGCATCTGGGACCATATATGGTGGACAATCAGCCCAATCCGTAGCCTAGCAGAATCCGACATTCTACTTTTGTCAGACTGCAAAGAAGATGAACGATATACGTGCGCATCTGTAATGTCTAGGCTTTCGCTCACATTACATACTCCATCTTCCACAAACGAGGGATCATTTGAATCTGAATCTTCGTGTGGAATGTTCAAGAAGCTGACAAGATTGTTAACTGCCTGATTTCCAATTGACTGTACTTGGGAGACGCTGTCTCCTATCAACTGCACAGCAGAAACTAATGGGTTTTCCCGTGATTGGCCTTTGCGTTTCTTTGCCGTGTATGAATCAGTAAAGGCTTTATCATTTGCATCCTCCTCAAGTTCTGTGATCTCACAAATAGAGGTATACATTGGAGGCTTTGTTAAGTCTGCTGCAATCGGACTTTCTGTTCTTGCACTACCAGGAGAATCATTCAAATGAAACGGGAAAACTGAATCAGAATAGATATTTCCATCCTGTTTCTCAAGGTTGTCGGTGTCCAAGTGTAGATTAAATGAAGTATGCTTCCTCCTTCTCAAGCCCTCGCTAGCAGGAGAAGTATCACCACAGAAATCAGTTGAATTCGTACCATGAAGCTGGATTCGTAGGTTGAGCATCTCAGATTTCATTTTCTCTACTTGTAAGTTACGCTGACGTTTGTTCTCCTCAGATTCGCGAATATGCCGCAACTGTTCAGTCTTCCAAGCAGCTTTCTTCTCTTGCTCACGTACAATTGCACCAATTTGCTCAGCCTCAAGATATCGAAAGACATAATCAAACTCCGAGGATGAGAACATATATGACTGAAGTGATACCAGAACAAAAATGACGATCTCAACCAAAGCAGATCTTGACGTAATACGAAACCCATAATCATATTTATAAAACCCGATCACCTCATAAATATAATCAATTGTTTCACACTTCCCTGCATTAAAATCACCTACAAAGGGAGACTGATAAGCAAGAGATAGAACTATAACTGCAAAATTGTACATTCGCAGGTACTTGAAGATCTTATTTTTCTTCTTTAGTATCGTAAGCCTCATTCGGAAGAAAATAAGAGCAAAACCAAGGTAACCGAGGTGCAGAATGTCATACTCAAGGGTCCCCGTAATCAAAATCAAAGCAAGTACCAGATCCAATAGATGACAATAACAGTAAAGCCTCACGTAGTCGAGAAAAGTCCACATGCTTTTTGTTTCAAATGAAAGATCTCGCCAAACAAACGCATTTTTACGCTGTGAAACCATCTGGCGATATGTAAATGACCCTGAAAAACTTGAGGCACGATCTGCACGAAGTTTAAAACATGCGAGCATGAAGACCACATAATAACTAATCAGCGTTCGAGGATCATCAACAATAAGCCCTGCCAGAGAAACAGGATACACAGCAATGTTAGATCAGCACAAGAGAAATTGAATCTGACAGGTAAAATATCAAGCTCATGCCTCTGAAATTTCTATTAGACAAATGATCAGTGTTCTCCTGAGGTTCCAGAGTCAAAGGAACTTTAAACTAAATAAAGAAATAGCCTCTGTGGAAGTTTTACAACATTATAAGGTTCTTGCAATTATTGCTTTAGTTATTCTTTCTCTAAAAGAGTTCCTTCTATTTCACTATTGAATGCTTTTACCAGCAAGGATGACTTAACTGTGCACATATTTAGCCACCATAACAAATTTTTAATGACTGGGCCTCAATAGAGAAAGTGTAAAGCTTGATTATTAACAAGGAAGTACGAATAGAAGAGAATGTAATGAAA
This sequence comes from Olea europaea var. sylvestris, assembly GCF_002742605.1. Classification (NCBI taxonomy): domain Eukaryota; kingdom Viridiplantae; phylum Streptophyta; class Magnoliopsida; order Lamiales; family Oleaceae; genus Olea; species Olea europaea. The sequence continues at coordinate 15,933,068 of NC_036256.1, read as the reverse complement.
TGGATTACGGCATGTTGGACCAAAAACGGAAGTGCTACAGGCAATCTGTGTGCTTGGAAAATCTCTATTGAGGTTAAAAGGACCAATTCTATTAACTATTACATGTGCTATGCTGTATGATACTGAATGATGAGTAGTTAAAGAACAGAATGTTCATTAGATTATCATAGTGAAAATGAGGATGCTAAGATGGATATATAGTCGTACCACAGTCGATGAGATAAATATGCCAACAATTTATGTGGCCCAAATTGAGGATAAATGAAAGGAATGATGACGTAGGTGATTGGGACATATACTGTGTAGACCTAACAGAGCTCCCCTTCATAAGAAGCAAATCATACTCAATCAAAAATTTAATAACACAATAAATGCTAGCTTGCTAAGTAGTAACATTGACAATGATAAAAATCTTACCCAGCCAACAATTCGTGCAAAAGTGGAAATATAGATTTGAGCTTCTCCAGCAATCATGACAATGCGCATTGGTCTTGGTTGAGATGTGTTGACCCGAAGGCATAATGTTCTTCCACATGGCGAAGTATTCAATGAGAAGAATAGAAGCAAACAGAAAGACAAATACTGGCCATAGTCTGAGTATTATAGGCCTAGCCAATAGAACACAAGCAGCAAGAAATCCAATATAGAACATAGAAAGAGCATTTAACAAAGCAAAACTGGCAAGAAGTAATGCTATCATATTGATCTCAAGGCCAAAGAGGTTGAACATGTTCTCCATCCAAAATTTCAAATAGACTTTTAAGGTCATCTTCTGCAACTCAAATCTCTCCTGTCTCAAGAAGATAATCCTTTTCTTATTCCACTTGTGACTCTCCCTCAGGCTTCCCCAGATATAACCAAAAAAATGTTTTCTAGCACTGGCATCCCTAGTACCTCCTCTACCAGAGGACACTTCGGATGATTGATGAAGATCAGGCCTGAAAGATGGCCATGAATTGCTTGTCACTCCCATTCTTTCCACAGACAATTTACTGGAGTCCGTTAATATGTTGTTATCCCCACCGGAAGTCGAAACAACAGGGAAATCATCTTCTGCTGAGACAAATAAAGGGCAAGGTTCCCCTGATCTACCTTCATTCAAAATAGAACTAGGAATTTTCTCCAACCAACGAAAAACATTGTACTGAAGGGTACATGCAGCAACTACCAGCACTTTTGCCCTCAAGCCTGCTTCTAGACCCCAAAAGTTAGGTTTATATACCTGTAAACCAAGCAAAAGGGACAAATCATAATGTTTTTGCCCAGGAAACATTTTAGCTTGTTTGCCCCATAGCTGAAATAGGTACTCTGCTGCTATCAAAATTCCTGTGTAAATTAAGAATGATTTGGATGGGATTCTGGATGCTTTAGGTAAAGCAGAGCAGATAACCAGACCGAGAAGATACAAAAACCCAAATGCACTTATTGGAGATAATGATGCATAGAACAACACGACAAACAAAATCTTTTGACTGTGCCAAATCAGAATCCGTTTAATGAATCCACAAATTCCAATTTCCAACGGATCCGGATCTTCTGATTTTATATGTTTGCTTTGTCTTCTCTCATAGCTATAAAGTTGCATGACAATCATGATTGCTAGAGACTCCCAAAGATTTTCCAACAAAGAAGCTTCAGTATTATAGCCGAAGCATATATCAAGATCAACTTTTCTGGACATCCATGTCTCAAATGTGGGAAAAATGCTTAGACTATAAATGAACATGAACACTGAGATTGTGTATGCTTTTAGTGGAAACCATAAGCGCCGTTTAGTCCTCTCAACAAGTTGTCTACCGATGATCCACACAAGGAGAAGGAAAATATAACCAAATGATATGTAATTAGGTCTCACAAGGTAAACCGCAAGAAGAATGGTCAGAAAAGCAATGTAGGTTCCATATGATCTGTACATGCACAAGAACTTCTTTCCAATTGAACTGAGATACAAGGCTACCTTTCTCTCTGAAAGAAGATGGACAAGAATGATAATACAACAGCAATAACAGTCGCACTAATAAGTTAGACTTGACCATTTAATTTTATATAGGAAACGAAATTCTAGAATGATCTTTTATGCTTTATTATTCTGCACCATGAAGAATGAAGCTAGGACCAGCATATTCTTGCTCAATTAACCATAGGACATCAGGCATTATAAGTCTATTAAAGATCCTAAATTCTGATGCTAAAAATAGTTTTAACCACCTCCAGTTAGATAAAATGTGAACAAGCTAGTCATGGACAAGGTTATATTACCGTGAGAAGGATTTTCAGAATTGTCCCTGATGTTGGAGGCCGCATAAACTGACAAAAGAACTGATTTGTTCAAACCAGCTTTCAGAATGCTAAATCCAATTGGAAGGCAAGGTGTATGCTGCACTATTGCAGAAAAAGAGAACAACAGTTCAAAGCCATGGTTATGAATCGCACAGAAGCAAGCAAGCAGAGCTATTTCAGTGAAGTCCCAAGAACTATTACTTTCAACGAGCCCTACAGGTATTTCAAAAAACTAAACACATTAGTAAAGATGAAATGTCAGACCATAATGAAGAAGAGAAAAGTGCTCGATGCACTGATTATATCCAAACAGAAGAGAAACTCAAGAACAAATATATCCATACCTAACTGTGAAAGAACTTCCATACTTAGAGAGCCTTTTTGCTCCAACCTTCTTGATACCAGATTAAGTTGACAAATGTATAAAATCGCAAAATGAGCCTCACACAGAAGAATAAGGGATTGGCGCATCCTTTTACTGATATTATGGCTCAAAACGTACATTAAAAAGAATACCACTGAAAGAAAAGACAGAATTTAAAGCCAGTCAGATTATTGAGCATCACCCAAAATATCTTGCTGTTCAAATGCACCCAAGTGTCCAGCTACACTTGGTTATCAGCAAATATCATGCATCTAATTTGCATACCATACACAGCATGGATGAAACCAGGTTTCATCGAGATGAGGAATATCAGCAAAAGCATAATAGGCCGAGAACATTTGCGCAGTCCCCAAGCAATTGTAGCCACTACCAAGACTATTGCATCTTCTTTCACTGTGATAAATATGCGTAATAATAAGCAAAACTGGAATCACAGTTAAATGCAGAATTGATTGCCCCAATGTAAAAAGTTGACAGCAGTGAGAAAATTATAAGGAAAACACCCATCTCAGTAGAAACTAAGGAGATTCATAATATATAAAAACGGATGCCAATTATTGAGTGCACATCTAAACTCAAAAAACGATAAGCCCATTAACCCAGGGCTATCAAGAAGCTTTGGGTTTCTCTTAAATTGAATATTAACTCCTCTCACAAGTTAGAAGGCACGATGCAAACGGGAATCAATCAGGGCCACTCCAAACAAATCAAAAAGAATTGAGCCAGTAATAAATATATTTTCATCCAAAAGATAACAGTAAATATAAAGACAACTTCTCAGTCTGAGTAAGTACACTAGCTAATCAAGCAATCAAGAAGTTTATTTGGTTTATATAAGCTTGATACATGTGTCTTCTGTGACAGTTGAAAATAGTAATTAGTCACAAGTGATATAGTCAATAGGCAAATAGCCAGACAGCCTATCGAGTGAAGGACTGAAACAAGGATAAATGAAGAGCACGATCTCTTAATATAACAAAAATGCAAAAGGAAGTACTATTTTATTTTTCAACCAAGAATAAAGGAGTTTCAAATTGGCAATGTATTACCTTCCTCTGTTTCGTTCTCATTTGAGAATCGTCTCTCCTCATTTGATACACATAGGATAACAGAACTGTTCACAAGATTACCAAGAGCTACAAGAATTCCAAGACAAAACTGTGCTAGAAGAAAGAACCCAGGGATGGGATAATGCCACAATCCAACCATCTCCCAGATCTCCATATCCTGTGTAGAAAATAAATCCAGCTGTAAATTTTCCTCAAACATTGGACCGTAGATTTACTTGAAAAATTATACGAGGTTACCTTCCCAAGTTTCCAGTTCAGGTATGCAAAAGCCACGTTGAAGATATATGTGCTCACAGCCCACAAGAGAATGAAGACGAGAAGTAGCCCATTCAATCGGTGCAGACGAAACAAGGACGGAAAATCATATAGAACATATCCAACGTACGCAAGTAACCCAAATGCACATATACTTGCAAATTGGAAACTCCAATAGGAAAGGGCAAACAAGGATATCTGTCAAATTTACTGTTGAAAGTTTATAAACTAAGCAAAGACAGCCTACAAAAATTATGGAAAAATAAACTAAAATGTAGATAAGTGAAACCCATATAAGATTTCACAAGAACTTATCATAATGTGAGTAAAAAATAACACTGACGTGAGACACTGATTTTACATATAGACTAAAATAGAATTTTAAAAGAGATCATACCATCCCATCCTCTCAAGTTGAAACTTTTTGTCTGTGGGCATGGGTCCTAAGGAACTTTGAGTAGGATAAATACTGATATAGTTTTCACGTTATTACAATCCTGGTCAAAGTCCAGCTTCCAGAGTTTCCTTCTTTTCTTTTTTTCTTTTTTTTTTTTGGGGGGGGAGGGTTAACTCTAGTAATATAGCTCGTTAATTGTTTTCTGAGAACAAGCTTTCAACAGAAAAATACACTCTATCCTCCTTCAACAGAGACACTCCCCTTCCCAACCTATTGATCATAGTCTTAGTTTTTCAAAACTAATCGGTCACGAAAATTTCACAAATATGCATCTCCTTTGTTAACCAATTTAAACTTTGTTACATTCTCAAAGAGATTAATTCCTTATGCACAACCTCTTCTAACCTATTCTTAATAGAAGTCTCTGCAACTTCTAGGAAAGAAGAAACTACTTTCTTGAAATCGAGAAAATAAGAACTTCCTGGACAAGAACATGTTGGAATCAGGATGAATGATAGTTATTGAACAGAATCGTTTTCGAGTTTCTGCATAAATATACTTCATTGTACTAAATTTTGAAACCATTCAAGATCCCTGTAAATTTCAATATCAACTCCTGACCTTAATTTAGGCTCACAATAACCAAATAAGTTTCGCAAAATAAATCAAATGAAGTGCATTTTCCAGTCTTCAACCACAAGCTGTTCAGATTCTTCAAGAAATGAGATAACATAATCTCCATAAATCACAACCACTTTTTCTGTATTAACCAGATTGAAGTGCTACTTTCTTCTGTCCTTTTTATGTTATACTTTGTGTCCATGCTGTATTATGTTTCCATTAAGTCATATTAAATATTTCCCTAGTCAAAACACCTAAAAAAGATAATAGTTTCTCATGGAAAGGTAATCATACCTTCCATGTGAATTTATAGGCTCCTAGTAAAGACTTGAGTTGATGGATATGAATATGAATCATAGCCGTTAAAAACTATGCTAGTGGAATTGTTTATGGGTTTGAACATTGAGATAGTATTTACTAATCATTGTTAATCATACAGTGAGAATCACATAAGAGCATGATAAAAGCTTTACCAAATATCAGAAGAAGCTGAAGTTGTACTTTTTTTTTTGTGTGTGTGTGTGTGTGTGTGTGTGTAAATTGATTACAGGATTTTAACACATATCTGTTGGCATATGCATCTGAACAGTATTTCATATGTCACAAACCATTAACAAAAAGTAACCCAGGTTCAAGCCACCATAAAACAAGATTTTCAAGTCCAAGGATATGTACCGGGAAACCATATGTGAACCAGTTGATACTAAAAATCCTGAAAACTGTTCCCCTTAATAACACATTGGTATGCCTTACGCCAGACCTGCAAATCATCGAGACAGTTCAACAAACTTGTAAAAGAAACATGCTACAATTTTTTGATATAAGGATATATTTAGGGTGCATTTGATTAACAATATTTTCCATGAAAAATCTCAATCTTTCCACCCAAATTCCTACTTCTTTGATTGATGTTTTTTCCATGAAAAACATTTCCCTACTTTTGGTCACATAACCTATTTTTTGTGAAAACAAGAAAAATATTTTCTTCAAGGGGAGTGATTTTTTATTTTCCAAGTAATTTTCTCTCTCTCTCATCTACTTCCTCTCTCTCTCGTCTACCCACCAATAAAAGATGGACAAGTATATCATTTTCTAAGTTGAAAATTAAAACAATCAAATATATTTAATTGACAATTTTTAAGTAAATAAGTTCTAAGCAATTTAATTACCTAAAATTTATTTTCTTTCCATGTAAATTTCATACTTGCAATCAAACACACCTTTAGCGTAAATAGAAACTATTTCTTCACGAATCTCAAGCTTATACGTAAATTTATTTTGCGTGAAAATCAAAATATCATCTCTTAATAATGAACTTAAAATAAAAAGTGGCATAGTGGAAAAGAATTAGCTGTTATACTAAATAAAACACATTCACATGTGAAATACCATCTCAAGAATTATGCCCCCATTTGGCCTCCTTTTTTTCAAACTTTATTGATTGAAATAGTATCTTTTTTTTGGAGAATATGTGGTTAAAAAAGAAAGAAAATTTTCGATTTACGTGTAGTATTATTTTATGGAAGATTGTGATGTGGTTGAAAATAAGAGAGAGAGATAGAGAGAGAAGAAATTGAAAGAGAAAGGGAGCCAAACGGGGGCTATATTAGTGTTTACGGGGAAAAAAAGTTTCCTCCCTCATTAAAGCCATCTAGACTATATTAATGTCAGGTTGATGATAACGCCAAAGCAAAAAAGTGCAAAATCTCCTTTTATGCCTTTTGGGTCTATGGTCTAACATATGCACTTTTTTCTAACTTTCCTCCTACAAGCATCATCCAGCTGTGAGGTATGCAAAGAATTCGAAGTTATCCCTCTTTATGCACAGATCCACCATTAAAAATTATACTGCAATTATAAAGTTTCCTTTTTACTCTCTTAAAAGTAGAAATTCCATGAGATACCTTTCCACCCAACTCACTCACTCACTCTCTCTCTCTCTCTCTCTCTCTCTCTCTCTCTCGTAATTTCTCCTCATATGGTTTGTCAATGACCTAAATAATTGAGTATATAGGAGAATATGACAAGTATTCTTATTATTAAGGTTATTACTTCATCCATTGGATTGATTGTTACGTTAGAAATGCTGAATGGAAGTTCATACGAATAAATTTTCCATATTTCAATGGGAAGGAAGTGGAGCTTTTTTCAGAACAAAACTTCTATGGGAAAAAAGCATGAGATTTTTCAGATGAGACAGATGGGTTCACCAGGAGCAGAATGGTGGTTAAGACATTGAGAAGGCAATGAAGAGAGAAAATTGATAACACCAAGAATATCAACTTTATTGAGGTTAAGAAGAAAGTCTTGGAGATTATTGGTTTTTCATCAGTTAAACCAACCGATGACATCAGTTTACTAGGAACTGACAATCTAGATGTTTTCATTGAGAAGAATACAGAGGAGATATGCCACTTTGCTCTGACCTTATAATTTCTTCAAAGCATCCTTTGATACAGTACAGTGATCACGATCATCTTAGATTCAAAAAGTGGTGTGTTAATAGATCAGCTAAATCCTGGGTGCTGCAATTACCTCAGGGTCCGTACGAAAAAGGATTTACTTGAAGGAAGAAGTTGCTCAGTCAGGCTGCCTTCTCTCACGGACATAATAAATTCCATTTGCTCCAAATCATGTTTTACACCAGACAGCTGCATAAACATTTCCCAGCTATTAGTTATCCATTCAAGAAAATGGGAGATCCTAAGACAAAAAAAAACACCACTTTCCCTTCACATAGAGATGGAAAGTTCTTCAACGTGTACAAATTTACATCTAAGGTTTAAGGCAACTGCTCTTGTGGTGATTCTCGCTATTTTCCCTCTATCAAAATTTTAGATCCCCCATGACTCTCTAGGAGAATGACTAAGCAATTAACACAACAGTGGAATGGGACCTGGAGAAAAGCTTAATAATGCAAAGGAATGTGTAGGGGTGAGAGAGAGAGGAAGGAAAGGAGAGAGAGAAACAGTGAGGGAGAGAACCACGTCAAATTAGTATTCCAGACGGCTGAATCTCTCTTCGGCAATCTTGTAAAAAAAATTCACTGACACAAAGCTACTACAAAGATCAATTCACCAAAATGTAACAAATTTATAAAAATATTCATATAGCTTCAGATCCAGAATAACTAATGCATATAGTTTGAAGACTTGATCTGGACCTAGAGTAGAGAGTCATTACTTCTCTGCCACCTCTCTTCCACAATCTTGTAACCAATAACCACATTGTATTGTCAATATAAAGCTATTACAGAAACCAATCAAACCAGAATATAACAAGTTTATAGATTTTATTCACACAGTTTCAGATCAACAATAACATCAATAACTTCAAGACGCTTTCATCTGAACCTAGAGTAGGGAAGCATACGTTCTCCTAACCTTACCTCCAGAATACTTTATAGCTGCTAACTTCATGATTTTTACGGAAAACTGTATCAAAACCTCTGAAGCGTACAATTGCTAAGGTTATCTAGATGGAGTTGCACTCATTCAAGAAATCGGTCACAAAGTGCACTTATTTACAGAAAATCAATGATTCCATGATCTAACTTTCAGAAAAAAGAAAGGAAAATGATAAGGTCCAAGAGGAGAAGGTTTCACATCAATTATATGCCTTCCAGATTCAGCATAGTCATAGTTGTTGAACCTGGACCAAACCGGACAAGTTTGACCCAACAACTGGCAACCCATCCATCAAGCTAGTCCAGTAATTCAAGGTTTGCACATGAACAGGTGAAAAACTGTCAAAACCACTCAAACTCGACACGTTATTTGTAAAAAACAGTGGCTCTAAGGTGAACTGAACTGTACTGAACTGCATTCTCAAAACTCCATTATGTATACTGCAATTTTCAATGAGGATCTGAAGCTGAAATATGCAGCTTCTTTGCATTGCACCATACTCATCACACATGACTCCCACAAAAAAAATTATTACTTCAGATCCTATTAGAGAAGTACATTCAAACAGCAAAAGAAACCAGGTATCTGGGACATTCTTTTCATATTTAACTATTATAATAAACCATAAGCTACTTAAAAGTTTTAACTGTCCCAAAAGGAAAGGCTTCACATAGTACCCTTTAAAGATTCTTATACACATGTTTGGATTGTTTATTATGACTGTCATTTATACTTTGGGGAGTGAAAATATGACATGATGCCATGTGATACAAATGAATTTGATCCCAACTTCGATAAATTATTTACACCGGGGAGATAAGGAGTCAAAAAATGATATTAGATGTTTTTATTTTATATTAAATGTTGATAAATTATTTACACAAGTGGAACTTCACAAGTAGCTTTCTTGAAGATGCACCATATGGGCACCTCTTTGTTGTTATACAAACTTAGGCCAAATTTTATGGAAAATAATTTGGTTGTAAACTACTTAGTCTATAAAAAGTTCTTTAAAATTTAGCTATATCCATATTTGGGATCTTCTTGATATTCCAACTTTAAAACAGAATATGATAAGAGGTTCAATATTTTTTCAAGACAGATTATTGTGACAGGCCATGCTTTGTTCATGACTCATTGTCATTAAGTTATGAAAAATTGCATTCAATTCTAAACAACATCTACGAAATAGAAGACAAACTGATAAATCACATTGCAAGTCACAAAACACGACTCCCACTGGATGGAGAAAGGGTACATCACAGCATCGGGATAGAATGATTACGCGCAGCATGACAAACAAGAATTCAAGTCTGAAACTAAGATGATGAAACCATACCATATAGAAGAACGCCACCAGAGAAATGGCAGAACAACTTTGCTGCCAGTCAGATTTAGCAGATATTTTGTACAGACCAACAAAATCGGCTATCGCATGGAAATTCTGCAGGAACCCAATAGGAAGCTGATACGTATAAAGTAGGCAAATGCTAAAACCAGCATATATAAAGAGCAGCTTCCACCACCTTCAATACATGTACACAAAAACATAAGCCATTGAAGGATTTAGCAACTAAATGGCAAAATCTGAAATGCTTCATTCAGATTTTTACATGTTTGGGAATTCAAAATCAGATTGTACCGGAAAAGTCCTAGAAAGTTGCTGGTTAAAGACCAATCGACAAGACCAACACAGCTGCAAATGAAAAAGGGTAATGAAAGCCAAGATGGATTACTGATTCCCACAACCAACTGCACGGCAGGCAGCACTAAGCAAGAAGCTAACCTCAGGCGGTAACCTTGCACGTGAGACACAAAAAAAAGGACATGTTATGACAACTGAGAATCCTCGGATAGCACAATAAACCAGACTATTATGCAGTTAAAAAGGGATAAGATTTAGTGAGGGTGAGATCTCCCCTTTAGAATTCAATCCCTCTAAACTGCATACCCTTTAAAATCAAAATACTCCATTTGCAAACTAATCAAAGTGATGTGTGAATAGTGCTTAAGTAATAGAAGACCGGAATATATTCCAAAAGAAAAACTGAAAGAATGACAATGAAACCAATTATCTGAGTATGCAAATCCGAATCAGATATATCCTAGTTGAAAAGATATGCCAGACAGTGCCTCACTCTGTATTATTGGCCGGCAATCAAATCTCAGAGGCATAGGATATATTGTATGAAAGATTTTCCAATTTATGCCCCCTTTGTTTCTCATTAATGTAAGAATGAGAATGAAAAATAAAGTCGTTACGGATCCCACACAAGAGATAACAATTCAAAATGATGGCTTGATGTGATGGATGACGGTTATATTTTTCATTTTAATGGCCAAATAATGGGATACAAACGGGGGCTTAGATACTTATTTTGGCAAAAGTCATTAAGAGTTTTATTTTGTAGATTTTCTAATATTTTATTGGTTTTTCGTAGTTAAATTAGATTAGTTAAACCATGTATAAAGGGAGCTTATGCATTGGAATTATTATACTTAAATATAAAATGCAGACATGTTCTCTGTCCTAATTTCTGCTTCTCTCCCTTCTCTTGGTCTGTCTCATTCCTCTTTACCCTTCTTCTACAAGTCTCGTTCTTGTTCAATTATGTTCTTTCACATAGTATTCAATTAATAACAAATTTCTTGCAGATGCAATGCAACAATAACATAGCTTATAGTCTTTTAACACAGATAGCATAAGTCCATGTTTCTATATAAAAGTTATGGAGGGTACTCTGATTGTCCAGTTTTCAAATAACAATCATAAGTTTCGCGTATTACACTGCATTGCGCCATTTAATGAATGCAAGAGTTGAACTGCATGACAAATTGCAAGGATAGATGTATAGATAGCCATAGTTTTTTCTATACTTCCTCAAAATAATGAGGGTTACGATCAACTAGAAATTAAACTAACCTATACGTCCAACAACTGATGAGAAATAGCTCCAATATGAATCGTGCGATTCTAGAAAACCAAATTTCTTTCCACGGATTTCAATGAAAGCTACAAGTGCCACTAATATTTCTACAATCAAAAAATAGATTACTGTTGGAGGTCTTGAGGATTGGACCCTGTAAAAGAATACTGTGTAAGTACACTTATGAGGGTAACCTTTCCAAAAGTAATATGCACAAAAGGCAAAAATATTGTGCATATGTGATACATGAATAGAACATTAGCCATAAGAAGAAAATGATTAAATCCTACTTCATAAATCCAATAAGCTTTATCCACCAGACATCTGCAAAGATCCGTTGTGAATCCAGAATGGCCCATACAATAAGAAAAACCACTTGCAAAACAATTACAAGAACTGCATACACAAGAACAAACCATAAAGATAAAACTCGTCCCCTTAATGGAAAACCTGCAAGGAAAAGAAAGAGTACAATTAGGTAAAATATTTGATGTAACAAGATTTCCCAATATGCTTGTTCTGCAATCTCAAGGTACGGCCATCGCATTCTAAATGAGAGCAGAATACGCATAAAATGAAGTTGATAAACATTGTAAACTCAAGACGTGACCAGGTAAAGTAGCCTAATTTAACTCCATTATCTGAATAAAGGTACAGCTCACCTCTTTTGGGGGCAGTATAACGAAATAGAATAGAAGCCACCACATTAATGAGGGAAATCAAACTCCAATTCAGCAACCCAGCTGCAAAAGATAGAGAGCTATATTGATTAGAAACACTTAAAAGGTACACATATATAAGCATATCTATGTAGTATATTTATAAAAAGGAAAAATGTAATCATGGATGTCTAAAGATTGATAACAACAATAGACAAACTTTGTCAAATAGTTTCCAATTTTCATTACCAAACAAATATGCATTCTACAGGCGTTTTTTGTACGAAACAACATTGCTCTAGTTTTTTCTGGGAGAAAAATGATCATAATTGGCCTCTGGATAGAGGAACTTTATTGTTGTAGAACATCAGAATCATGTTGGTTGTTGGTGGTAATTAGAAATTATAGAGTAAAGGTAATTAAGAGAAACACGGAGGTATAAAAAAAAATTGCAAAAACTTTTGTGCCCCTCTATATTGTAAAGATAAAATCCGTATTGTAGGGTTAAAAACAACCAAAATAGGAAAGTTACACTACCTAATAGAGAGATTCCTTATGAATACCTATTATAATCTTTTTTATGAACACCTATAACAATTTGTCATGTGCCAAGAAAAGGAAACTAGATCAAATCAAAACAAAGATACATATAAAAATGTCAATGCACAAGGCAAGTGATTGCATATTCGAGTCTCTACTATTGATTTCACTTGTTCCTTCAGGAAAATGACATGATCTAATCCTTTGTTCTCATTTTGTTTATGCGGAGCCGGATTATTTTTATATTTTTATTTTTTGATAAATAATCAAATATTTTATTAATCATGGATAATACACAGGAAGTGTATTATCAATTAATACAAGACAGAAACGATATAAAATTGGACAACCCGTCTACGCGAGTAATAGCCAGGGCATTAACCAAGTATACAGTGTCAAATAAAACAATTCTTTAATATGCTCTATTGTCTATGTATGATCATTGAAACAGCGGCTATTTCTGTCTTCAGGAAAATGACATGATCTAATCCTTTGTTCTCATTTTGTTTATGCGGAGCCGGATTATTTTTATATTTTTATTTTTTGATAAATAATCAAATATTTTATTAATCATGTATAATACACAGGAAGTGTATTATCAATTAATACAAGACAGAAACGATATAAAATTGGACAACCCGTCTACGCGAGTAATAGCCAGGGCATTAAACCAAGTATACAGTGTCAAATAAAACAATTCTTTAATATGCTCTATTGTCTATGTATGATCATTGAAACAGCGGCTATTTCTGTCCCTCCACATACACCAGACAATGCATCCTGGGACAAAGTCCCAGACAATCTTGCTATCATTATTACGAAATCTTCTCCCTCATGCCTTCAATACATCCTTCATACGCTGTGGAAACACCCAATCCATGTGTTGAGAAGCCAGCACCATCATAATGAAAGAACAAGTGGTCAATCGTCTCTCCATTCCTCTGACACATATAACACCATTCTGTAACATAAAAGCCCCTACATCAGAGATTATCCACTGTTAACACCTATCCACGCACAACCATCCATAGTAAAAAATAAAAATGTCACCCGAGGGCGCAGTTTACAACGCCATACCTTTTTCCAAGGGAATGAACTCTTCACATGTTCCAATAAAGATCTAAAATAAGAGCTTACTGAGAAAATACCATCGCGACCAACTTCCACCTACTACTATCACTCTCGCCTACCCAAACGTGGACCTCATGCAAAGAGGTCAAAAGTAACGCATAATCATCTAATTCCCAGTCCTGTAGACCCCTCCCAAAAGCAATGTTCCAATCGAGATTCCCATTATGCACATGTGAGACTTTTCACCATAGTTAAGACTTCATTCACCATAGTCTGTTGTGGCATAAAAGTAATACGATACAGGGAAGGATACTCCACTCTTAATGGCCGATCTCTACACCAGCAATCTTCCCAGAATCCGATAGTATTGCCATTCCCCACCTCATACGTCAATCTACCCTAAAATTCTCTCCAATCTCGTCGTATATACCTCCACAAACTCACCCCATAAGAACTACGATCCTCAGCCGAGCACCATCTCCCCTCTAGAACACCATATTTAGCCTCTATAATTTCTCTCCAAAAGCTCTCTCTCTCCACACCGAATCGTCACAACCACTTACCCAGCAAGACCTTATTATTAAACAATACGAAACTCCTCAATCCTAGGCCCTTCATTTTTATGGGAGAACACACTACGCCCGGGTTTACCAAGTGAAGTTTCCTCTCCTCCCCTAAACCTCCCCATAGAAACACCTTTTGAATCCTCTCTAATCTTTTTGCCACTGAAACGGGAATAGAAAACAATGACAAGAAGTAAGTGGGGGGATTTGATAGAGTGGACTTAATGAGTGTAAGACAACCTCCCTTTAAGAGGTACATACGCTTCCAGCCACTAATCTTCTCTCCAACCTTTCCACAATACCATTCCAAATGTTTATGTGTTTAAACCGTGCTCCTAAAGGGAGCCCAATATATGACAAGGACAGTTGCACAGTCATACAACCCAATATGGCCACCAACTCCTACACATTAGCGACATCCCCATCTGTGATGGCCTCAGATTTTCCCAAATTAATTTTCAATCCAGATACAACTTCAAAGCATAGTAGTAGACGTCGCAAATGCCTGAATTGCTCAACCTCTGCATCACAGAAGATCAATTTGTCGTCTGCAAATTGCAAATGGGATATCTGTAATTGATTAATCATAAATTGGTTAATCATAAAGCCCCTCAACAGACTTTCTCCCACAGCTTTCTCAAGTATCATACTAAAAGCCTCCATAACAATGACAAACAACAATCGAGACAACAGATCCCCTTGGCTCAAACCTCTACTATTCCGGAAATAACCCTCAGGAGTGCTGTTTACCAAAACTGAATAGGAGACCATAGATATACAAAACTGAATCCAACGGCGCCACTTGTACCCGAAGCCACATCGCCTGAGCATATACAAAAGGTATCCCCAGTTCACATGATCATAGACTTTCTAAATATCAAGTTTACATAACATCCCTGGAATCCCCATATGTGGGGCCAATTGATGTCATTGTAGATTATGTGCATTGTATGCTGCCATTAAAAGGTACACTAAGGTACAAACTATACTTAGATTACAGAAGAGGTGTTTGATACGAACACCACCAATTGTTAATATCGAAAAATGGAAAACATAAAAAGAAAAGAGATGAAGTGTGGGTCAATTCAAGGAAATTCGGACCTCTCAATATTGGTAATTCGAGGAACCAATAGCCTCTCAATTACAAACAACAAGTTTGCAGAAATTATTCGTTCAACATTTTTATTCATCGAATACTAAGACTTTAAATAGAAAAAATTACATCATTTGTCAACAGCAAATAGCATGTACTCAAATTTATCATGAGAACAAAGACGAGTATTATTTCTTTCTGATAAGTCAAAAGTTTGTCAAAAAAAGTGGAGCAGGGGAGACAGGCCAATGGGCATGTTTTAGAAGAAAGAAGGAAAAACACAAACTACGTACGTGACCTCTATAAAAATACACCCAGATGACACTGCACGTACTTTGTTGTAAAATACCATAAAATTAATTCCACCTCCATGGCATTTCCATCAAGTCATAGCTCAATATGCAATAGATAGAATTCTTACCTCAAGCCAATGAGATATCAAGGCCTTCATTAATCATTCATGTTTCCGATGGCTGTAAACTACAACTTTAGCTCATCAACAGTATCTGCCACCAAACCACTCTACACATATTAACCATAGCTGTGCTCTAGGTATTATTCTGATGATGGTAGAGCCACAAATTTAGCTCGACAAGATATCCACTCTCTTCCTTTACTCCATAGGACTTCTTAAATAGAGTAAAAGGCTTCCATTTCCATCAAATTTAAATTCTGCCAAGTACAATTCTTCACTTACTGTTCACAAACTCCAGCATTCATGATAGTATTATTCTCTCCAACAACGACCATTAATAAAGTTGTTGAGCTCTTTCGTACCCCATTAAGCCCCTGCTTGGCCTCCATTAAAATGTGTTTCCGGGGAAAAATGAATTTTCAAATAGTGATTTTTTGAAAAATGTGTGGTTAAAAAAAAGGAAGGGTTTTGGATTTATGTGTAATATTAATTTATTGGAGGATGTGGTTAAAAAGAGGGGAGAGAAAATTACATTTTAGATAAAATGGAGACCGAACAGGGGCTAAGAGTTGTTATTTTTACTATCCAAGAAAACTTACAACTCCTATCAAAAGTATATTTTTGACAGCAAAACTTACCACGTTCATTCTAATGCCCTGAGCTTCCCACTAAAAATTCCAACCTCTTTCTTCAATATATCTCTTTTGTATCAAGTCCATCAATTGTTCTCTCAAAACCAAACTTTCTAGCAAAAACAGGTGAAGACTTTTGGCAGTAGAGAAACTCATAAAATAGAATCAATAACGCATTGGGGCCTTCTATGCAATATCTATGAATGTGCAAAACATAGGTAATGGCCATATTTTTAGTAAGAATACAATATTGGTCAATATTCTTTTGAGGTTGAAATCAAGAGAATCTTTAAGAATCTCAGTATATGTTTGCACTGGACTCAAACATTGGTCTAATTAATAATACCTTAGTGAAAAGTTTATCCTTCAACTTTGCAGATAATTCCTTATCTCCTCTTTTAATTCTTTTTCTCAAATTGGCACAGAATTCTCGTGTTTGAGGGTGAAAATAGTTTCAGCACATAGGCTATAAAGAATCAATATTTTCCATTATGATAGTTCAGCCACTAACTGATGGCAGCAGGTGCTTCTAGTGAAAGCCCTCAGTTACTACTTGACCGTAGGGTGCCTGTACTTCTCTCATACTTACAACAGAGGAAATCACTAGCAACGAATGCCCAAGTTATGAAACCTGAAGAGCACACAATGATTGGCCACCCCATTGATGATGCATGGAACCAACCTACATAGCCAAACTAACAGAAAGACATTTGTTGAATTAATTCAGAACAAAGAGGCTGTTTTGTTCCTTCGCATTCTTCTGAAGTTCCTAGTGAATAACCATTATAAGACATCCGGGTGATCCCAAGTGATGAGTGATGTTGCAAGATTACTTGACTTACAGAAAGTAGAGACAAAATAAAATCTTCAAAAGAAATTATCTTTAAATCCAAATAGAAGCAACAGCAAGAAGTAATCCTTTTCAACATGATTTTCAAGTTCATACCTGTCAAGAGCAGCAGAGGCAATGCAAAACCACCCAGAAACCTTGTCATCTTTGATTCTGTGGTTAATTTGATGCCATTACTGTTGAAAATATTCAGACACGGGTTTTCTTATTTCAATACAGATAAAAAGAAACCCCAAGTCCCCCAAAACCTGAAATCTTCGGGAGAAACACCGTAAATTCTGAATTTCTAATCAAAGCTCCGTTCTTTGCTATGATAGAAACATTAATGCGTATCAATTATTCAGATATCAAAAGGTCAAAAGATAACCTGCGTCAGCTTCCACTGGAATTGAATCAAATATAAGTGCGTAGTCATAAAGATTTATCGAAAAATTCGGGGCGTTTGGTGCGTGAAAAGGCAGGAAGAGTATTGTCTAAGCTTGAGAGGTTTGTTAATTACGAAAAAGGGTCATTTTCACATTATAGACCTATTTAGCCATGTTTGAATCTGATTGAATTACATTTTATTTTATTTTTTTTATTTTTAACTATAGAATTTTTCATAAAATAATATTATACGTAAATCGAAAACTTTTGAATATTTTTCAATCACTCATTTTTCAAAGAAAATATTATTCCACCCATTTTCATTTTTAAAAAATGGGGGCCAGACAGGAACTTATTCTCATTTTTATCAAAGTACAATTTCCTCTTTTTTTTTCTTTTAACTGCACATTTTTTATTAAAATAATATTATACATAAATTAAAAAAAAATTCTTATTTTTCATCTACACATTCTCTTTTAATCTACTAATCTAAAATTTATTTTTCCATAAAAATAAGGTTCAAACACTATCTATAAATAAACCGTAAAAGCTATTATTAGCGTGGTTGCTAGACCAATTGGATTTGGCATTTAGCCCTTGTTTGAGTCCTATTCTTGCCCCAAAAAAATACATTTTTGAATTTTTTTAAAGAAAATTGTTCGAGTCTTTAGGCCCACTTAGATTACAAAAGCTAAATTAATCAAATAATTTTATATTTTAGTAATTATTGATTAATAAATAAATTCAGGCTAATAGAGACGGGTCAATAAAAAACTTAATTTTTTTGTTTTTTTATGTATTATGTAGTCTGACCGTCTAAGTAGGAAAAATGCTAGGTATAACATATACCCTATTTGAGCCATATTATTTTCTCATTAAAATGAAAAATATGATCGTTATTCATCATATCAAGTCACTATATTTGACTTTTTATCTCTTCTGTGGGTCCATAGCAACTATATTTTTCATTCTCATTTCACAATAATGTGGCTCAAATGGGGGCATAATGAGCGTAAGAAACGAAAATTTCAATACTATTACTCATCGACGACATCATAAATTGGAGGGAGTCAAATGTAGTTATAAGATTATGACTTATCTTTTGATTTTTATCTTTTCTTATATTAAGAAAAAAAGGTAAACATGTAAGTGTGTTGGGTTGGTTTGATTAACCAAAGGTTTAAAACTTCAAATCATAACTAAACTAACCCACCATGATTTTATTTAAAAAAATGAAACCAAACAAATTACCTGTGTTAAACCGACCTGAGTGAGTTCGATTTCATTGTTTTGTCAGTTTTTCGTTTTTTCTTTTTGCCCAGGCCTAGTCTTGTTAACGAAATCCTCTCATTTGTCCTTGTACTATAACAAAATAAAAGATTTGAAATCGTGGATGGCATAAATGAAATATTCGAGTAAAATATATTTAAAAAGCGAAAGATTTGAGATTGCAGTTACAATTATCCCTAGGGGCAAATGCGGTTATGTTTGGGCAGTCTGTGCCGTATTTTCAATTCAAACAATTTCATGCGGTTTGGAACCAAACCAAACCATTTTACTTTTCGAACAAAACCAAACCATAATTTGCAATTTTGTTTAGTTTTAATCCACGGTTTACCTATCAATATTATAGTAATATATTTAAAACAAATTAATATATAAGTTTAAAAGAGAACAAAAAATGTTAAATGTTGAATTACATTCATATTTATCATGAAACACATTAATAAATTATTTTCAAATCTAGTTGCTAAAAAATTTTAATAAAACAAATATATCTTTTTTCATTTTTATTTACATTTTCTTGTTTGACTTTCATATTGTCACATAACAGTTGGTAAAAGTAAAATCACATTCTACTATTATAGTTTGGTTAAAACTACTTTCGTCTTGTCATTGAGATGATAAATAAGGATTGACACATGATATATTTAAATGTATAAAGATTGATAGAATTTTATGCTTATTGGGAATTGACAAATTGCATCCTCTAATTACTTATAAAAGTAGAATGTAGTAGTAACAATTAGGAAATTTTAACATTTTTCATACAATCAATATGCTTCGTCCTTCTTTTTTTCAAACCACGGACAAATTTATTAATTATCTAGGCACACAAATAGTCATTTTTCTATACAAACCATAATTTAGGAGTGTATAATAAGTTCAAAAAAATAATGGGAAATGGCTTCAATGAGAATTTGAGAGCTACCGAGAGAGAAAAGAGAAAAAGATGATTCAAGTAGAAATTTGCAGATTAACAGCCAAAAGACGATAAGCGATTCATCACCAGTGGGAGAGAAGCGTCAAATATTTGGGAAATAAGAATTTATGTTAGGGTTTCTGAAACTTTGGACGTAATTTGTTGTTGTAGTTTTGTTGGATTATGATTTGAATTGTCGAAAATATATGTTTTTTTTTTTTCATTTCATATGGTTTGAGAATAAATTTAGTTTAGTTTAGATATAGGATGAGAACATGTATGTGTGAACTTGTTAAATCATAGGACAATAATGATGAACCTAATTTAATTTTTATGATTAATTAATAGGCTGATTGTAATTTGTATTGCTAAATTGTTATTTTCTCTTAAAAGTGAAAATTATAAAATCTATAAGTTAATAAAATTAATGTTTTAATTAAAAAAATCTAAAAATGGTTTGGTTTGGTTTTGTGATATTTTTGAAAGTTGAAACTTAAAACAAATTATTTTGAATCAGTTTTGTTTGGTTTGAAGGAAAAAAATCACAGGTCCTTTACAGATTTTTTTTGTGTGCAGCCTAGTTATCCCTCTTATTTTTGCACCAAATGAAATCAAATTTAAAATAAGTCTTTGTCAATTAGTCAACAATACTTTAATCATTGTTAATATTTGTGGTAATCTCGGAGCCTGTTTGACAACCATTATTGTAGAAAAATGAGTTTTGAATAGTAATTTTTAAGAAAACGTGTGGTAAAAAAGTAGAAAAAAGTTTTTGATATATGCTTAAAATATTTTATTGTGTAAATGTATAATTGATGATGATTATGTAACAAACCATAAAATAAATTAGTGGTTGTCAACTAGCACTCAATTTTCTTTCCTATATATCTACTTATTTGTAACTTTGGAATGTTGATACAAATTATTGGTGCAAAATTTATTTATTTCTTGTGTGTTTGCTCTAGTCGAGCTATATTTGACAATTTAGTGTGAATGTTTTTAATATTTTTGAGCAAGATTGGTTAAAAATATTTTGTTCCACCATATTATTTCAAGGAAATAAATAAGCTGTCAAGAAAATTAAGATCATATATTCTACCTGAGTGTAAATTTTTCCATTATGAAAGAATAGAATTGATAGTTTACCAAACGATAAAACTAGTACTAGAGAAGTATCATTAATGATTGTGAATAACTAAAATTGATGTATGTTGACCTTGAAAATTGGACCTTCCACGTGGCCAATCGAGAGTTACTCCACGTATTCCTTCCCGCGCACAATCAACGCACGGTCAGACGCACACGACCGGGACCAGTGGTGTGGTGATAGCTGTATACACTCCGACGATCAAGTCAGGTTCAGGTGGTCGGAACAGTATCAAGGGGTTGTGCAAAATAATAAGGGAAGGAGAAAATATATATACTTGCTATGGAGTGCTATGTAGTAAGAGTTTCATTACCTCTGTCTCTTGCCAACCCTTAGGTATTTAAAGGTGGGATGAACTGTTGGATGTGGGGCACGTGTATGCATCTGACGGTATGAGGTGTCTGCTCATAGGTATCAATCAGTCGCGTCTGTAGAGTGTGCGGGTAATTGTTTCTCCCGAGTTTAGTTGACATAAAGTCAATAAGTCACATCAACTACCCTCATGCAGACGTCAAATCAATTTAAACATTAGGCGCGGAAAGGATCTTGGAAAAGATCTCCTTCTGAGATTGGCGGCGGATCTTCTGACAGAGGTTCCCGGAGTGCACTTAGCCTCAGCGTCATGAGCGAGGTCGCTTCGGTTAGTTCAGCAGGATTACCTATATCTCGCAGTGTGATAGCAGGTCATTAACATTGGGAGATCACTTCGGAACCACTTCGGGTGGGTGTCTATCAGATCAGAGTACTTGGAGGTGGACATTCCGAGGTGTTTCAGATAGGGGCGTAACAGTGGTCCCCCAAGTCCAGGTATGAATATTTATATCATTGGTGGACTTGCCTCCCTGACCGGATGTGTATGCCTCAGTACATGGACCGTGACTTGTGGGAGTTTGTGAGCCAATCTTTTGCATTCGCCGAAGTGATGATCTTAGGCAGACGCTCTAAAGCTTTGCTACTGCGTAAGGAAAACAATTACTTATGTTGAGACTGAAGTGATGCAAGGCTGGATGATGCGTAAGAAGAAGGTCAACGCAGCGACCGAGGCGATGACCCACAGGGGAGTCCGCGTCAGGTGCGTCTAAATTTTGTATAGTTGAGTGAGGAGCTCAACTGTCACAGGTGAGCTAACCCATAGGGGACGATGCGTTAAGAGATGGCTAAAACTTTGCAAAATTTAGGAGGGAACGCAGCGACCGAGGCGACAACCTACAAGAGAATCTGCGTCAGGTGCGTCTAAGCTTTGTAAAGTTGAGTGAGGAGCTCATCTGCCATCGGTGCGCTGACCCACAAGGGACAACGCGTTGGGAGATGGCTAAAACTTTGTAAAGTTTAGGAGGAAACATAGCGACCGAGGCGATGACCCATAGGGGAATCCACGTCAGGTGCGTCTAAGCTTTGTAAAGTTGAGTGAAGAGCTCATCTACCATCGGTGCGCTGACCCACAGGGGACGACGCGTCGGGAGATGGCTAAAACTTTGTAAAGCTTAGGAGGGAACTCAGTGATCGAGGCGACAATCCACAGGGGACTCCGAGTCAGGTACGTCTAAACTTTGTAAAGTTGAGTAAAGAGATCATCTGCCACCGGTACGCTGACCCACAGGGGACGACGCGTTGGGAGATGGCTAAAACTTTTTAAAACTTAGGAGGGAACACAGCGACCGAGGCAATGATCCATAGGGGACTCCGCGTCAGATGCGTCTAAACTTTGTAAAGTTGAGTGAGGAGCTCATCTGCCACCAGTGCGCTGACCCACAGGGGACGACGCGTTGGGAGATGGCTAAAACTTTGTAAAGCTTAGGAGGGAACGCAGCGATTGAGGAGATGATCCACAGGGAACTTCGCGTCGGGGGCGTCTAAGGTTTGTAAAGTTGAGTGAGGAGATCATCTGCCACCGGTACGCTGATCCACAGGGGACGACGCGTTGGCAGATGGCAAAAACTTTGTAAAGTTTAGGAGGGAACGCAACGACTAAGGCAATGATCCACATGGGACTTCGCGTCAGGTGTGTCTAAGCTTTGTAAAGTTGAGTGAGAAGCTCATCTGCCACCAGTGCGCTGACCCACAGGGGACGACGCGTTGGGAGATGGCTAAAACTTTGTAAAGTTTAGGAGGGAATGCAGCAACTGAGGAGATGACCCACAGGAGAATTCGCGTCAGGTGCGTCTAAACTTTGTAAAGTTGAGTGAGGAGCTCATCTGTCACCGGTGCGCTAACCCACAGGGGACGATGCGTTAGGAGATGACTAAAACTTTGTAAAGCTCAGGAGAGAACGCAACGACCGAGGCGATAACCAACAGGGGACTCCGCGTCAGGTGCGTCTAATCTTTGTAAAGTTCAGTGAGGAACTTATCTGCCACCGGTGCGCTGACCCACAGGGGACGACGCGTTGGAAGATGGCTAAAACTTTGTAAAGCTTAGGAGGGAACACAGCCACCGAGGCGATGACCCATAGGGGACTCCGCATCAGATACGTCTAAACTTTGTAAAGTTAAGTGAGGGGATCGACCCAAGGCGGGCATCTGACGTTAAATGATTTGACAGCTGTTGCGTATTTCCAAGGTGATAGTTGGGTGCCATGCCCATATCCCTAAAAGACTGCTGCGGCTATTTATTGTTGACAGCTGGTGATGATCGAGGTGACGCGTTTTATGCGAGCGTGAGAGTCACAGCAAGATCTTAGGCGTAGATCAAATCTGGCGTTTCATTTCAACAGCCTAGATTGATGATGCGACGGACGGCCTAAATTGATTGCATTCGAATTCAATGGTGGAGATCAGCTGGAGCATTCTATAAAAGGCGGACTTTGAGCGTCTTTGAAGATTTTCACCTTCGTACAAATAGAAAACTCACTTTGCTCTCAAATCATTCACGATTTCCAACGTCTTTTGAGCGTTTTCGGTGAGAAATATCAATTTCTGGCGACCTTACATCATTTCCTGACCAATTTCGGCTGGAGAAACCTCTGAATTTGTAAGTTTCAGTATCTTTTGGGATATTTATTTTCTAAAAAAATGGCTTCTAAGGGGAGTTCTGGTTCGGGAAGGGGGCTAGAATTAGTGAGGATGGATGAGCCCACTGTGGCGTCCTCCTCCGATATAGCCAAAGAGATACTTCGGGGAAAAATATGTGGAAGAGGCCGGATAGCCCCACTGATACTTCTATGCACTGGGGGGCGTCGGATTATCCCTCCAAACTAAAGGAGGCCGATCTGGAGAGACTTAGGGTAGAATATAGGATTCCAGACAATATAGATCTTATCCTCCTCGAGCCTGAAGAGAGGGCCTGCTACCCTAGGCCGGGGTATGTGGCCATAAGTGAGGCGATTCTTAGAGCCGGTCTTAGGCTTCCAATCCACCATTTCTTTAGGATGGTACTTAGGTCCTATCCACCCAACTCAACCCAAACTCCTGGAGCCGAATGGTAGGCTTCTGGATGTTGTGGAAAGAGGCGTCACTTGGGGTTGAGATGCCCTTCTCCGTCATTCAGACCCTTTATATCCCTAAAGTGACGACGAGGGAGGATAAGACCCGGGGCTGGTATTACCTTACTTCATGGAATTCCCATACTCCATTCGTGCTCGATCTGCCGAGCTCCATCAAAGAGTGGAAAGGCTCGTGGTGCTGTGCCGTAGGACAATGGGACACAATTGAGGGGGACCCCCTGGCACCTCTTACGATCCCCAAGAAGTACTCGACACTTAGTGAGTCTCGTAGTTGCGTTTCTTTATATTTCTCTTCGGTTCGGATCATGACTAACATTTGTATTTCTATTGAAGGTACTCTTCCTCGGTGTGAACTATCTTTTGAGGACTTCGACACCATTTGCATCATCTATCAGCTGCCTCAGAAAAAGAGGTCATACCACTGGCTGATCAAAAAAATATGCAGTTCGTTACACACGACCTGATGGCATCTCAAGATAACTGTCTCGAAGCCTCTACCCTTCCATATTTATGAACTCTTTACATTTGTATTGATTCATTGTTTGTTCCTTGCAGACAACTTCAACAAGAAGATTCCTGTGCGCCCCAACTTTAAGACCATCCAAAGGATGATGGCAGAGGCACGGGCACTGAAGACCTCCTTCTCCACCTACAAGAAGCAAATGGAGGACCTAGTGGATGCTAGTAAAAGGCTCCAGCCTCCGACAGAGGAGGAGGTGCCAGAGGACCCCGAGGCCGACCTATTGCGGAAGGGCAAAAAGAGTGCCGTTCTTCCAAATGCCCAACTGTGGCGAGGCCACCCCTACTCTGAAGCATACTACAATTCCAACCGGGGTGGCCATTCTGGAGAAGAGACCTGCACCAGCAAAGGTTGCTATTGCCCCGACCATTTTGCCACTTGTTGTGGTGCCTATTGCCCAAGTGTAGGGGCAGCAGAGGAGAAAGAGGGTCCGTCCCTCTAAGGAGGTCGACTTCTTGGGCACCAACCCGGAGGAGCTGGTGAAAGAAGTGTTGGA
Organism: Olea europaea var. sylvestris; assembly: GCF_002742605.1. NCBI lineage: Eukaryota > Viridiplantae > Streptophyta > Magnoliopsida > Lamiales > Oleaceae > Olea > Olea europaea. Next base: position 15,907,729 of record NC_036256.1, on the reverse strand, counting down.
GGCTCTTCCTCCGAAAACGGCTGTGGTAGCGGTGGTCCACAACATATATTGGACTGAAGAGTGGAGGGACCACACCATTTCATGCACAGCCGAAGACTTGGTGGCGGCCAACAGTGCCTGCGTGGCCCTGGCTCTCAGTACCAGCATCCAACTGGAGGATTTGGTGAAGGATTTGAATGCTAAGAGGGAGGACCTCACCAAGCACCTCGAGGAGGCGATGCACTACGGGGATGCTGTGAGGGAGACCCGGGCCAAGGCCACTGAGGAGGAGGAGAAGGGAAAGAAGGAGGTCGAGGCCCAGCTATCTGCCGCTAGAGCTGAAGTGGAGTGGTTGAAGAAGGAGTTATACGAGGTGGAGTGCCAGGTGGCTGCCATGACTCGACGAGTGGATCACGCCAACGATCACCACCGGCTCACCACGGAGGCTCTAGAGGCCTCAAACAAAGAAAAGGCAGAGGCTCAATCTGAGGAGATCACCTCATTGAAGGAGGAGTTGAAGTCGGCAGGGGAGGTGGCGGTTCAGAATTTCATTGACCACTTCGAAGAACACCTCCTGTACGACGACTTCGCCAACTTTTGGGCCTCCTGGAGTGCCCAAGGCTTGCTGGGTCGGCTGAAAGAGGTCCACCCCAGTCTGGACATCTCCTCTTTGGAGGCGGAGTTCGGGAGAGCAACTGGAGGCCGACCTGACAGGCTTGCTAAAGAAGCTCCAGAGGCCCCGGAGGCGGTCGAAGCAGAAGCGGCCCGATAAGACCCTCTGGTAGAATAGGGCCAACTCTTGTAATGGCTTCGGCCTTTTTGTATTTCCAATTCAAGTAAATGAAATGAAATTTTTTGTTAAATATTGGTGCTTCTGCTATTTTATTGTATTGATCTATTTACCCTTGTATGAACATTCAAGACTAAGCGCCTCTTAATAATAACCAGTTAATAACAGAAGATCGGATCACTCAAGTTAGTATGAAGTGGACCACTTAAGTAAACATGAAGTGCCTCTTAGCTTTAACCAGTTAACAATTTGGGATCGGATCACTTAAGTAAACATATTAAAGGACTGATGAAACAATTTACTAATCGATGTGATAAAAAACCAAAGTTTTATTACTTTGACAAATTACACCGCACTTTACCAAGGCAATTTCAGCACTAGTAAGCTAGAGAATTTACAACTGAGATCAGATCAGAACACCCATTCATTAGACAATGTTGAGATCGGATCGGAACAAAGGCTCATCATTGATAGTACTTCCTCAAGTGATCGATGTTCCATTGATAAGGTAGTGCCTTTCCCGCCATGTCTTCAATTTCGAAAGTGTCAAGTCGAGATTCTCCGCGGATGCGGTAAGGGCCCTCCCAGTTCGGTCCAAACACTTCGGACCCTATTGGTTTTGAAGATTGGAAGACCCTTCTAAGGACGAGGTCCCCCAAGCGAAGAGTTCTGTTTCTGACCTTGGAGTTATAGTAGCGGGTCATCTTTCGATGATACTTTGCCAAGTTCACTTGGGACGCATCCCTTCTTTCTTCAAGGAGGTGGAGTTCACTTATTCGAGCCTCGTCGTTATTGATCTCATTGACGTGTATTCGACGATTTGATGGGACCCCGACCTCGATCGAGCTCATGGCCTCGGCTCCAATGGTCATCAAGAATGGTGTTTTCCCTGTTGTAGTTCGGCTAGATGTCCTGATGGCCCAGAGGACGTGGGGGAGTTCGTCCACCCAAGCCTCTTTTGAGGTGTCAAGCTTCCTTTTCAGGGTGTACTTGATAGTTTTGTTCACTGCCTCAACTTGTCCGTTTGCTTGAGGGTGATGAGGCGTTGAGACGTTCTTCTTTATGCCTAGCTCGCCGCATAATTCTAGCATTTTTCTATTGTCGAACCGTCTTCCATTGTCGGACACTAAAGAGTGGGGAATGCCGAACCTACAAATGATGTTCTTCCAGACAAATTTAGTAGTGTTCGCCTCAGTGATCTTGGCAAGGGGTTCAGCCTCAACCCACTTAGTGAAGTAGTTAATGGCGACGATGACTAAAGTTGCGCTTCATCTTCCTTTTGGGAGTGGACCAATGAAGACAATGCCCCACTTTGCGAATGACCAAGGGCTGGTCACTACGGAGAGGCTCTGAGAATGCTGCCTTTGAATATTTGAAAAGCGCTGGCACTTGTCACATTTCTGGACAAACTAGCAAGCTTCCCTTTTCAGGGTCGGCCAGAAGTAGCCTTGACGGAGAACCTTGTGTGCCAGAGCCAATCCTCCGAAGTGATTTTCACAAATTCCCTCATGGATTTCCCTGAGTATGTATGTGGCTTCTTCGCCTCCCACGCATCGGAGAAATGGCGAGGCGAAGCCTCTCTTGTAAAGAGTATTTTCTTACAGGACAAAGTGTGCAGCCATTTTTCTTAACTTTCGTGCCTCGCTTTTAGAAGCAGGCAGTGATTGATCTTTCAGATAGGCGATGATAGGCTGCACCCATAATGTGGTGCCCTCTATCCAGCTCTGAATCCTTTCTGCTGGCCAGTTTTGAAAGGGCGTCTGCATGTGTATTTTCTAGGCGGGGGACTTGAGTTAGTTCGAACCTTTCAAAATGAGGAACTAGGTCCAGAACCAACTTCAAGTATGCAACCATGCTACTGTCCTTGGCCGCAAAGTTCCCAGTAACCTGATTCACTATAAGTTGAGAATCATTGCTTGCCAGGAACCTTCTGACCTGCATCTCTTTAGCAAGTCTAAGACCTGCAAGAAGGGCCTCGTATTCAATAGCGTCGTTCGAGGCTTTGAAGCTGAACTTTACTGCGCAGTTTAGCTTGTGGCCTTCCGGGCTTTTCAAGACGATCCCTACCTCGGAGCCAGTCTCTCCTGAGGACCCATCTACAAACAATTTCCATGTGAGAGGCTCTGCAGGTTCCATTGTTCCCTCCATTTCTGAGGCTTTGGCAAACTCAACCATAAAATCTGCAAGGGCCTGGCTCTTGATGGCGTGTCGAGGTCGGAACAATAGATCGAACTCACTAAGTTCGATTGCCCATTTTAGCAGGCGTCCTGATGCGTCTGTTTTCTGCATCACCTGCTTCAATGGGAAGTTGGTGAGAACTTCGATTGAGTGGGCCTGAAAGTATGGCCTCAGTTTTCTTGAGGCTGTGTTAAGGGCTAGTGCCAGTTTTTCCATATCTGGGTAGCGTGTTTCAGCTAGGAGAAGTGCTTTGCTGACGTAGTACACTAGCAGCTGGCGCTCTCTTTCTTCTCTGACTAGGACGGCGCTAATTGCCATGTCCGAAACCGCTAAGTATAGCAGTAGTGACTCATCTGGTTGAGGTTTCGACAGGAAGGGTGCCTCTCCAAGGTGCTTTGTCAGCGCCTGGAAGGCTTCCTTACATTCAGAAGTCCATTGGAACTTCTTTCCTGGCTTAAGCACATTGAAGAAAGGCAAACTTTTATCTGTAACTCTAGAGATAAAGCAACTGAGTGCGCTATCTGACCATTGAGGCTTTGATTTCTGAGGCGACCTCATCTCTAGTAAGGCAATTATTTTCACTGGATTTGCTTCAATTCTCCTTTGATTGACAATATATCCCAAGAACTGACTCGAAGCCACTCCAAAGGTGCATTTGAGGGGATTAAACTTCATCTTATATTTTCTAAGTATCTGAAAAGTTTGGTCGAGGTGACTTATGTGTTCGGTTGCCTGGAGGCTTTTGATTAACATGTCATCCACGTAGACCTCCATGGTTTTGCCAATGAGTTCGGCAAACATCATGTTGACTAGCCTCTGATATGTAGCTCCGGCATTCTTCAATCCGAAGGGCATGACTTTGTAGCAGTACAGACCTCTGTCCGTAATAAACGGCGTAGCTTCCTCATCAGGTCGGAACATGGGTATCTGGTTGTACCCTGAGTATGCATCCATGAAACTCAGCAGTTCGTGTCCAGCAGTGGAATCCACAAGGTGATCAATCCTTGGAAGTGGGAAACTGTTTTTAGGGCACGCCTTATTCAAGTTTGTGAAGTCTATGCATACCCTTCACTTTCCACTGGGCTTTTTCACCAGGACCGGATTGGATATCCACTTCGGGCAGATGGCTTCCCTTATGAAACCACTGCGGCTAAGTTTGTTTACGTCGTCTTTTAGTGCCTCGTACCTCTCCGGATTGAGGGCACGTCTCTTCTGTCGATGGGAAGCACAAGAGGGGTTGATATTAAGATGGTGGCAACTGATCCTTAGATCTATTCCCACAATGTCTTCATACTTCCAAGGGAAAAAATCCAAGTTCCTTTTCAAGAAGCTTATCATCTCTTCTTTTGCTTCGAGGGACAGTACCTTTCCTATACGCAAGACCTGACTGGGGTTTTTTGGGTTGGCGAAGAAAGTTTCTAGTTCTTCCATTGGGGTTGTGTTTGGCTCAGAGTCAATTATTCGGGGATCTAACTCATTAAGAGGGTGCCCTTATTCAGGGGCCTCTTTCATGTCAACGTCTTCCTCTTTTTCAAAGGTCTGCCCTTGTTCAGGTGTGTCAAGCATTTTCACGTCTGTACCGATTTCAGTGGGAACCTCAGTTAGGATTACATTAACAGTTCGGGGCTCCGACTTTCACAGCGAGTTTAAGTAGCATGCCTTGGAGCCCATCTGATCACCTCGGACCGTTGCAATTCCATGTTCAATTGGGAATTTCATACACAAGTAGTGGATGGAGGTGACGGCCCAAAGATCTTTCAAAGCAGGTCTGCCCAATACTCCATGATAGGCCGATCTGTGGTTTACCACTAAGAATTTCATGAAGTGTTAACCCATCTCGACGGGCAGAGTGATCCGACCTCATGGAACGATACTGTCCCCAGTAAACCCGAATAGTGGGTCGGTCATGGATATCAACCCATGTTCAATCTGTATTTTGTCAAAGGTGGAGCCGAACAATATGTTCACCAAACTGCCATTGTCGACGAGCATGCGTTTGAGCTCCTTTTTGGCTACTACGGCTCTCACAACCAGTGCGTCGCAATAGGGATGGTGAACTCCTTGCGCATCTTCCTGGGAGAAGGTAATTGGGACCATCCTGTTGGCCTCTTGGGACTCATTGACAATATGTCCTTTGCTTCCCTTGTATAATTCTTTTGGGCATTCCTGGTGTTGCCACCGATGTGGGGTCCCCCAATGATGGTGTCGATTTCTCTGATGATTTGGCCTCTAGAAAATGGGGCTTGATCTCTCTGCACGGATTCTCCTTGGTCCCTTGATTCTCTTCTCCGGGTTGACTGCTCTCTATGCCTTTGATCTCCCTTGTTCGGGGAGACTAACTTGCGAGGATATTCATTCCTCCTGGAGGTATATGGATCACTCTGGTCTAGGCGTCGAGGAGCGTCTCTGCATTCGTTGGTGTCATGCTCATAGAGTTGATGGAAAGTGCAAAACCTTGCTTCTTCCAAGGACCTGTTTGATCGCTTCTTCTTCTTTTTCTTGCTATCATTTTTTCCTTATGGCCCCACTTCACCAGAAGCATTTTCATATGCCAATACTGACACTACATTTAGTGTGGAAAAGCCAGTGCCTGCCCGGAGGTGGGAGCTATTGTGTGTCCTGCTTGAGTCTATTGCTGAGTAACAAGGTGTGCTGCGGGTTCTCGACCTACCTGCCTCTAAGGAGGAGGGAGTCCCTGCGCAGCACGACTTCGGTGATCAATCATTTCTTCACTCATAATCTCGACTCTCATCATTTCCACGAGTTCGTCATAGGTGGAAGGATTCTTGTTGCGCACGTTCCTCCAGAACAAAGTGTTCATGTTGAGGTCGCCTTTCAAGGTTGAAAGGGCTTCTCTGTCAGTGACGTGCTCGCAGTATGTGATTTCGTCCGTAAACCTGACGAGATAGCTTTTCAGCGTCTCTCCAATGGCCTGCCTCATGTCTTGCAGGCGTTGCACTGGGGCCTCTCCTTTTCTTCGTGAGAGGTACTGATTCAAGAATTTCTTCAAATCTAGCCAACTTCTAATGCTTAGGGGAGGAAGCCTGCTGTACCACACTTCGGCGGCTCCGCCTAGTGTTAAATGGAAGGCTCTGCATTTCAAATCAGGCAAGGCTCCTCTGAGACTCATTTGTATCATATACTTGGTGAGGTGCTTCTCCGAGTCCCCCTTTCCTTCATACTTGGGGATCTTAGGGGGCATGAAATTTGCTGGTATTGGGAAGTTTCAGATCTCCCTTGAGAAAGGGATGTTATCATCATCATCGTCAATCTCATAAGAACGACAGGGCTCATCCGACTCTTCATCATCTTGAATGTTCTGGGGAGGTGGAGGTGCTTCTCCCATACTTCCCCAATCGACTGGGTTCCTCCTGTCCCTTCTATTTGTAGGAGGAGGAGGAGCCTGTTCTTGTTCCTGATCTGGCCGAACTGATCTTCTCACTGGGTGAATCCTATAACTAGGATCTTTCCCAATTCGGTCGAAGACGCTTACCGACCTCTGTTCCTCATATTCTTGCGGGTAATTGTCCCCCAAGTGTAGTTTTGATGGCTGGTTCCCTTGTACATAAGATATGGCATCGGCGTCCGCTTCTCTTTCGAGGAGGCGTTCTCTATGCTGACTGGTGTGGCCTCGGGAATGAGATACTGGGGCTTCCTGCACTGGGTAAGATCCTTGGGGCATATGAGAGCCCTGGATACCTCCGTCTTGCATGAGAAGTTCATGCATTGCCATATTCTGAGCTGCGATATCTCTCATGTCCGCGGCTATTTGAGACATTCCTTCAGTGAGCATGACTGTTTTTTCACCTCGACGACGCTGGTGATGGGGTCTCTAGTGAGTAACATTGTTATGGAGCACCTCCTCTTCAGAGGCCTCTCTCAAGGGGTTGTCGTCTTCATGGCTATAACTCATCCTATCCTATCTCCTTTTTCAAGGGTGGTGAGAACTTGGATTATAACTCGACTTTGTTCTTTTTCAAGAACGTGCCCTTTTCAGGGTTAGTCGCTAGTTTTTCGGTGATTTCTCCGGTGGAGAATGCAGAACTTTGAACGGGAAGTGTTTCCCACAGACGGTGCCAATCTGTTGACCTCGAAAATTGGACCTTCCACGTGGCCAATCGAGAACTACTCCACGTATTCCTCCCTGCGCACAATCAACACACGGTCGAGACCAACGGGATGGTGGCGGCCGTATACACTCCGACGATCAAGTCAGGTTCAGATGGTCAGAACAGTACCCAGGGGTTGTGCAAAATAATAAGGGGGAGGAGAAAATATATATACTTACTATGTAGTGCTATGTAGTAAGAGTTTCATTACCTTGGACTCTTGCCAACCCTTGGATATTTATAGGTGGGATGAACCGTTGGATGTGGGGCACATGTATACATCTGACGGTATGAGGTGTCTGCTCATAGGTGTCAATCAGCCACATCTGTAGAGTGGACAAGTAATTGTTTCTCCCAAGTTGAGTTGACATAAAGTCGATAAGTCACATCAACTAGTCTCATGGAGACGTTAAATCAATTTAAACCTTAGGGGCGGAAATGATCTTGGCAAAGATCTCCTTCTGAAATTGGCGACAGATCTTCTGACAGAGATTCCCGAAGTGCACTTAGCCTCGGCGTCATGGGCGAGGGCGCTTCGATTAGTTCAGCAGGATTACCTATGTCTCATAGTGTGATAGCAGGTTATTGACATTCGGAAGATCACTTCGGAACCACTTCGGGTGGGTTCACTTCGGAACCACTTCGGGTGGGTTCACTTCGTAACTACTTAGGGTGGGTGTCTATCAGATCGGA
>NC_036256.1:15898117-15898330 GCF_002742605.1 Olea europaea var. sylvestris | reverse complement strand
CGTCCATATTCCGTCAGTTTTTCCGTTAATTAAATACAAAAATATCTTTTTCTTTCCATAAACAAGGATAAAATTGTCCTCACTCACTTCACCCCTTTTTCCCGCCATCAACTTAGTCCATAAGTAACAATAGCAGCGACATGAATCTGAAAATACTTTAAATGATTAAGTTAAATAAAGAAAAAATATCGTGAACACATTATATTTCACAAT
>NC_036256.1:15894042-15897982 GCF_002742605.1 Olea europaea var. sylvestris | reverse complement strand
AACTTAATCATTTAAAGTATTTTCAGATTCATGTTGCTGCTACTGTTACTTATGGACTAAGTTGATGGCGGGAAAAAGGGGTGAAGTGGGTGAGGACAATTTTACCCTTGTTTATGGAAAGAAAAAGGTATTTTTGTATTTAATTAACGGAAAAACTGACGGAATATGGACGGAAGGACGTCCAGCCCAAATAAAGGTTGAAATGAGGGCAAAAATGCCAAAAAATGAAAGATAGGAACGTTTTCCACAATAGACTTGAAAGGTAGGGACGTTTTGTGCCAATTACCTGAATCTTTAACGGAAAAACTGACGGAATATGGACGGAAGGACGTCCAGCGCAAAGAAAGGTTGAAATGAGGGCAAAAATGCCAAAAAATGAAAGATAGGGACGTTTTCCACAATAGACTTGAAAGGTAGGGACGTTTTGTGCCAATTACCCTATATATATATATATATATATTTTTTTTTTTTTTTCGATTTCACTTTTATTTTTTCCTTAATTTAATTCCTTATTTCATTTTCATTTTCCTTTTTATTTTCAATTTATTTAGTTTTTCCTTAATTTAACATTATTTACATTTTTTTCCAATTTTTTTCCTTCTTGTGTTTAATTTATTTATTTCATTAATTTGATTTCTTTTCCATCAATTATTTTTCTTTTTCATTTTTTCATTTTTCTTCCAATTTCCTTTTTTTTTTCCATTTTTTAATTTCAAATTTCAACCTTATAATTTTTAAATTTATTTTTTTATTATTTCCATCAATTATAGTTTTCATTATTTCCCTTTTTTTTTAAATTTCCTTTTTCTTCTTTTGTTTTTAGTTTCCTTATTTCCCTTTTTTTTCAATCTTATAATTTGGTTTAATTTATTTTCTATTATTTTCCTTAGTCTAGTTTCTTTTCCATCAATTATTTCTCTTTTTTCAAATTTTTCAATTAAAATTTTTCCTTTTGTTTTTACTTTTTTACTTTTATTTTTTTAAATTTCTATCTTTTAATTTTTTATTTCTTTTTTATTATTTTCCTCAATTTAATTTTTTCCGTCAATTATTTTTAATTTCACATTTTTCCATTTTTTCAATTTCAATTTCAATTTCATTTTTTTCTTTTTTTCTTTCCTTTTTTGTTCAATTTTAAATCTTATCTTTTTTCAGTTTTCTTTTTTCTTAATTTAACTTCTTTTTCATCAATTATTTTTTTGCACATTATTCAATTTTTTGCTTGATTTTTATTTTTAGTGTATTATTCATAAATTTTTATTTTATTTTAGTTTCTTGTTCTGTTTTTATAATTAATTTTTTTTTTGCGTATTATGTTTTATTTCCCATTCATTCTCATTCTTTAATTTCCTTTTATTTTGTATTTCTCTTTAATTTATTTTTGTTATTTACTTTAATTTTATTTTTGTTATGTTATTTTACTTTAAATTATTTTTGTCCATTTCAATTTACTTTTTACTTTAATTTTGTTTTTATTTTTCTTTTTAATGTGTGATGAAATAAATTTATCTTTTGCTTAAAATAATATAATCTGGTTGGTTAAATTTTAAGATATTATGTTTTATTCTACAATCTCTTGTATATGATTTTTAACGTTTATTATTTTTGCAAGATGGAGCACCATTTGGACATCATTATGAGAGATCATTTGAGGAAAGTTAATTCGTATGGTAACTTCTCCAGCTATGAAACGGTATTGGAAGGGCTCGATAAGGAGCATGTAGCCATACTACGCTAATCATTCATATGGTTCTTCTATTATTTGAAAGACATACAGTTTTCTGGTAAAGAGATTGTTACACCCCTATAGTTAGAGGGCGCATTCAAGAAATACGATCACATGTTGGACAAGTTGAAATTGGGATTGATGTTTTATCCTGGAGAATGTGCTGAGGTGTCGACATCGTAAGACGTCAATTGACATTTTTTCGTTGGACGTCGTTGATGGTATCGATGCCTTCATCAGCTTTTTATGGGTCAGAGATGTTATACAGACATGCTATACGTCTACATGAGGGTGCATTCGATGCTCAAATTTGAGAAAGCTGAGCATAAGTATGAGGCATATGGTTTTCCATTAACTTTGTAGGTAATTGTTTAACCTAATGAATGTTACATTTTTTATTAAATGCATATATATAATAATTGTAATTGTTGCAGTTATTGGTGTATGAGGCTATCCTTACTTTAGATGGAGAGTGAATGATCAGAAAGGAAACAAGTTGCCTGCAAATGCTTCACTAGTGAGCACATGAGAAGACATTGGTTAGATATTTGACATTGACCCTCAACGATTTTCAAGTGAGTACAATACATTTGCTTTTTATATTGTATGTTTGTTTATCAGCACAATATATAACCATTAATTCGTTAAAATGTTGACATGTCAATTCGAAGTCCACGTTGAGTTGATAGCTTCGATGTATGAGGAAGATCAGATGTATGTGCGTGGATTATCTATTCCGCCTATGGAAAACGATTCATTGTCCGAGTCCATTTCGAATGGAGATAGGGTATGTTTATTTAATATCGTTAGTTGATCTGACTTATCATATACATGCGTGAATTATGAATTATTATTCATTTTATTTGTATAGGAGCACCATCCAGTGAAACGACAATTTCTTCCACTCTGGATATCTCCTTCACCAAGAAGATCACCTCCATCGATTAGATTGCTTTCCCCGAGGAAATCTCCTTCTCCCACGTCTAGCCACCTCCAACATGGATCGCTTGCACCTAGTTAGACCTACTATTCAGATGATTTCTTTGCACGTCTAACTGGTTTTATCAGAGAGGGCTTGGAATGATGCGACAGAAGTTGAGACATGATATCGCATTGGAGTTAGAAGTGTTGCGAGAGGAGGTAGGAGGGATGCGAAGGGATGTGGAAAACCTTCGTAATGAGATCACAACACTATGAGACGATGTAGCAGGCTCTCGAGGATATAACTGTAGGTATGATGCATGGAACACTAAATAGACCGATGGTACTATTAACGGGAGATTTTTATAAATGGCCTACTACTATTAATTTTTGGCAAAATGTCCATAATACCCTTAATGAAATGATTTGTCATATTTTACACAAGATATCCTTAATTTATTGGGATAGTTCTAAATTCTTCTATTTCTTTCATTTCGAGCTTTAATATATAATTTCATCCTTTGATCTAATAAATTAGAATAATCTGTAATATAATTGTCATGTAATTTACTAAGATTATCATATTCTTTAGATGAAATATCCATAATCTCTAGTTGAGCAAAAATATTTCTTATTTTTTCCAATAGTTTTTCTAATAGATTATCTAATCCTTTAATTGTATATCCTGGCATTATTAAGATAATTCTTTGCAAACTTTATGAATAATAATAACATGTTAGATAAGTTTTTTGCAAACATGAAAAGTAATAATCCCTACGATTCTTTCAAGATATTAGAAGAGTTCTTTCTAAATTTAACAAAGACAATAATTTTACCTTGCTCTTGATCTTAAATCTGTATTCTTAGAACCGAGTGACCTTCAGGCTCTGAATCTGCAAACTGTTCCCTCAATCGGCCTTTTGCCTCAATGGGAATTCTGCTATTTCAGTTTCTTGCCCTCACTGTATCTTTTCTTAGAATTAAGAATTAAGATCTTAAGTAAAGAAAATTCTCTCTTTGTTAAAGTAAGAAAGAGATTATCTTCTTCAATCTATCAAGAATCTATGGGATAGGAAGTTTAGAAACTCATATTTTTTCTGATATCAAAAGACTGGAATTTTATTTCTATAATGATTTATACAAAATTTCCACTGTATACAAGGGGTTTTCAGAAAAAACTGGTTTTGAAAAGTTTAAGGAAAGAGAATGGTTTCTAACTCGAGATGCCCCATTCTTTTCCCAAGGACCTCTATTTATACATGACTCAAACTTGCTATTATTGATCTATTACAT
>NC_036256.1:15889553-15891758 GCF_002742605.1 Olea europaea var. sylvestris | reverse complement strand
TATTTCTTTTATACCACTGGTTTCTCCTATATATTCCTTTTTATTAGGTTGTCTAAGACTTTTTGATTTCTTTATCAACCTTCAATTATGAAATGTTATTTTATAATCTTCTTCTTCTCTTAACTCTGTTATTTCAGGCATATTTTTAGTTATATTAAATTCATATTCTTCTGGGATAAGATTTATTTGTTTGTTTGGTTCCACTATTTTACTAATATCTTTACATTCCTTATGAATTTCTATGTAGGGTTTATTGGAATAGATATTCCCATAATTAGAATTAGTAAATGTGTATAATGCCCTATATTCCATAGTCATAATTTAATCTCCTGGTTCCATTATATCATTTTTATATAATTTAAAATGTAATCCTAAGACTTCATTAAAGTTTTTATCTTTTAATGAGACACAATATTTTGGGTAACAAGTAAATATTAACTTTTGATATGCTAAATTTCCCTCTATAGTTCCTAAATGACCATCTTCCAAATTTATAATTCTTCCATCATGTAAACTTACAGTTAATGGTAAATCTATTCCTTCTCTAAATAAGGATTTAAACATTATTTGTATTCCTGCTAAATAAATATATTGGATCTTTTCACTATTCTTTTTACTTATTTTTGATAATAATTCTGATACTGTATTTTTTGTTAAAATGTTTATTTTATGTGTTTCTTGAGTAGTTCTAACATCTATGGTTTTTTCAATCTTATGGTATTCATTTATTGCTATTCTTTCTCTTCTCCATATTCTATCTAGAATTTCCCATTTTCCTATTTTTAAATCTAAGGATAACTTTTGTATCTTCCTAAATTTATTATTATCAAAAGTTACTTTTAATCCATAGCCTTCTATTCCCTCATATTCTTGGATTTCTATATTATTATTTTCTATTTCTTCAATTTCTTTATTCAGATTCTGATCCATAATCTTTTGAATCTACTTCACTTATAAATGTCTCTTGATTATTATAATTTTCAATATCAGATATTTCACTTAATTCGCTTTCTATTTCAAAATAATCCTTTTGTAATATTCTCACTTTTTTCTTTGTGCAATCAGGGCTTATATGACCTATTTCTCCGCAATTCCAATACTTACATTGTTTTTTATCTTTCTTATAAGGTTTATTTTTCTGTATATTATTTTTCCTTTTATAATATTTCCTTCCAGGTTTTATGTATTTTTTCTTAAAGTTTCTATATTTTTTAAACTTTCTATTTTTATATTTTCTTTTATTTCTTTTTTCTGAGTTACATCCCCATCTTGTAGGTTTTTCCATACCTTCACAACATATTCTAGTTAATTTTCCTGATTTTTTCAATAATTGTCTTTGTTGACATATATATGCAAGTCTTTCAAATAAGAATTTTATTCTTGATCCTAGTGTTCTAGGTATTCCTATATTTTCTTTAATATATTTTTCAAATTCTATTTTAAAATATATTCTCCATGAACCTGGTAATTTATTATAATACATATCTTGGTATACTTCTTGATTCTCATTACTATAAAATTGTATATAATAGTATTCCTTGAATTCACAAGTATATTCTTTAATTTTACACATATCACAAATTGTTAGATTAATTAACTTAACTCTTGCATTATCTTTTTCTCGTATTGCTTCTTCTTCATAATTTCTTAACCAATTTTCTCCTAAAAATTCATCTGCAATATATTCTACCAACCTTTCTATTCCTAGCTTATCTGACTTTATTATTTCTATTTGTACATTTCTTTTTATTAATGATTTTGTATCACTACTAATTCATTCCCACCAATTTCTAACATTTCCTTCAAAAGATGCAATTAAAAAATCTATTCTTCTTTCAGTATTTTCCCATGTATCATCTTTATTATATAAAAAGAATAATATCATTGAGTCTGCCCAAGTTATTAAGGCTTTCTTAGTATCTATTTTGCAATCTAAGTCTAATTTTGTTCCTCCATGGTTAACAGGTTTATCATAATTATTATTTAATTCAAATCTATTACTATATTTATTTCCTTTAGACGGTTGTTTATCTCTTATTTTATCATAAAATTGCCTATATGGTTTTTTATGCATTGGAGCATAGCTTTCATCTGGATTTATTGATTCTTGTTTAGAGGTTCGTACGGGATTAGGTCCTCTTCCAGTATTCATTAAGATTTGGTATTCATCATCTATACTTTCTAAACTTAAATGATCAAAATTAT